>NW_015386732.1:98801-183505 GCF_001527695.2 Protobothrops mucrosquamatus | reverse complement strand
TCTTCTTCTTCTTCTTCTTCTTCTTCTTCTTCTTCTTCTTCTTCTTCTTCTTCTTCTTCTTCTTCTTCTTCTTCTTCTTCTTCTTCTTCTTCTTCTTCTTCTTCTTCTTCTTCTTCTTCTTCTTCTTCTTCTTCTTCTTCTTCTTCTTCTTCTTCTTCTTCTTCTTCTTCTTCTTCTTCTTCTTCTTCTTCTTCTAGAAATGGCTTCTTCTTCTTCCTCAAGAAAAAACAGTCAGTTTGAGGCAACTATTACCTGGATGACTGAGAATCTCCACAGACATTTACCCTTTATCTTATTGGTCAAAACTATCTTCCAGAGTGGACTCTTCCTACTGCATCTTTCATATGAGTCCCTAAAAGCCGCTTAAAGTTTGGAATGTTTATTCAATTTTCTTTATTTTTATTTCAATTGAATAAACATTAAATTGAATGTTTATTCAATTTTACACTCCATTTTTATTTAAATTTTGAGTTCTCTTTATTACAATATTAATACTACATTTACTTAGGCAGACAGGAAAGCAAGATGAAAAAAAGCAAAGGTATTGATTGCAGTATTTTCAGGAGAATCAAATTCCATATCATTTATGTGATAATGAACTAAATATCTGATTCATTTGCTGTCACCTATGAGTCAAAGCTCTAATTTTCTTAAAGATATTGACTATCTTCAGTGATGATGAGATAAATAAAGACCATAGAAATAGGATTATAATTAATAGCAAGGGCATTGCAATTTTGATGAGACGTATCCTGAGATATATCTGTGCTTTATTAAATGTTACATTTTCCAAAAGTCTGTTAATACAGATACATTGGTACACACTGAGTGAGACCAAACCTTGCAAGTTTCAGGCCCCATACAATCTGAAAGACAGGCAATTACTGTAACATTTCAGAAGAAAAGTCAACTTTATTTTATTTCTCAAAGTAATGAAGTCTATCCAGCTCCACTTCCTGAATCAGAAAAAAAAATCAACATATTTTGCATAGCCAGAGGGTCACTATGTAATCATATATTTTATAAAGCAGCAATCAATCTTCCCCCCCAAAAACTCTGTAGTATTTAAGAGCAATTTTTGATCTTGCACATTGGCCAACGGTAATGGCTGTCAACTTGAATGGCTTCGTTAAATTCATTTAAAAAATCATTGAAAGGCAGATGACCAATCATTACAAATTGTATTGTTGTTTGGTACATCTAGAATCACTGCA
Source organism: Protobothrops mucrosquamatus (assembly GCF_001527695.2). Taxonomy (NCBI): domain Eukaryota; kingdom Metazoa; phylum Chordata; class Lepidosauria; order Squamata; family Viperidae; genus Protobothrops; species Protobothrops mucrosquamatus. The sequence continues at coordinate 182,291 of NW_015386732.1, read as the reverse complement.
CACTCCCTGCAATGCTAGTTGCTAGGAGATTTTACACCGGAAGAGGGTGGGCTGTTGGTCTGGTCTGGTTGGGTTCTTAAGTTATGAATTTGTGATTGAAAAAGAGAAGGGAAACTTCCTCTGAGCTCTTCCCTTCCCTTCCTCTGAGCTCTTCAAGGTTGTTTATCTGAATGGAAGACTAAAATTGAATCTTTTAAATTACATACAACTCTGTGGCACTTACTTACTTCTGAGGCATATGATTGTCCTGTTAGAATGATTCTACTGACTTTGCTTTCCCCAAATATATTTAAAAAGTCCGCTTCATTGCTCTGTTGATTTATTTGTTAATACATTTGGAAATGAAAATTTTGAAAGTGGCTATTTCCCCTGGGGAAAAAATCAAGGAAAAAACCTCTTTAAATGTGTTTACGGCTTTGTAAATAAGTTGCAAAGTTATATTTTGAATATACTACAATTTTCATCAAAGCACAGGAAAAATAATTCTAAAGATAGACACTTATTGAAAGATACATGTACTATAAGGGAGTAAAATTTAAATTGAGTAAACAGTCTTCTTCTTTTTTAAATTAGCTTTCAAAGTTACTGCGGTTTCCTGATTTTCATCCAACCAAGTGAACACCAACTACTGTATAAAATATCTGATTTAAAGAATGAGAATTTTCTTTAAAAAAAGAGAACTCAGAGGTAGGATTATAAACTTCTTCTTAATATAGAAATGTATAGAAATTAATTAATGCTATTAGGATATGTATATGTGTTACAACAATATATACCACAAGTAGAGTCATCAATACAGGAATTTGGGGCAGAAGTCCAAAACTCTCCATCAGTCATCAGAAGAGAATACTAAAATACATTTTGAAGTAGATGATATAATACCCTAACCAACTCCAAAACATGCAATCAGAAATATAGTAAGAGTAGCTATATAAATACTTTGATTAAATCCAAGTTCTAGTAAATAAGACTACACATTGCAATGACAATAAATTAAGTACTTTCAAAACCTGGTTGAATAATTTCTGTAAAATATAGAGATGATTGTTTATAAAACTGATTTCCAAATAATATATTTCGAGCTAGCTCTTGGGGAGTCTAAGTATGTTGTAAAATGTCAGTGAATCTATGAGTTGATCTGTACAGGCACGTATCTTTGTGCATTCACCTGCTGAAGTTTAAAAAGAGAAGGTATGTGAGTGAACAAGACAGGGTTGCTGTTAGGTTTCTTTAGTAATGATACCAGCACATTAAAAAAACCTTCTGGGTCTTCTGTTACCCCTATTGTTGAAAGCTACGTTGGATTAGGAACTCAGGTTAGGCATTCCCTTCCTGGCAGTTTGATTCAATGCATATCATGTCAAAAGGAAAGAGCCTCAGGGGTAGAACAAGAAACCTGGCTGCTGTCAGCATCCTTTTCTGTCTTCCATATGGGTAGGACATGATTCCACAGGATTAGCTCACAATTATGTGCTCTGGGCTGATCAGTTCAGTCAATTTACTGTGTAAAGTAAATTGATCCTTCAGAACAAAGGTTCCTGCATTCAGCTGTTTGTACTACAGGTACCTGAGAAAGCAGCATGCCTCTGTAAACAGTGGTCCCTGCCCTCATGTGGAGTGGACCAGCACCATATGGTGCCACTATGAACTTATTAACTGACGGATTAACTCATCTCAGCATTTGGGATCCCTAGTTTCCAGCTGGGAGAATGATTGATGGGTTAACTACTGCTTCAGTCTTGAAAGTTATTTCCTCCATTTAACAGAGTCAAGAAGACAGAAAATTGCCCCCTTTGTAAACGCTAATCTCACCACTCCTTCGAACACCCAACATAACAATTTATTCAAGGCAAAGTCTTAAAATTGGTATAGTACACATCAAATGCATACTAATTAGCAATTTCTTTTGAAGGCTCTATCACTTATTAAGGGTCTCGTTTTCCATATGTTCGTCATGCCCCACTTCACCCTTTAATTACAAAACAGCACTTTCTATTAATTGTGAGAAGGTACATTGTCCTTGGTATCCGTATTAAATACTATACCTTCAGAGGCCCAGTTTAGGGTCAGGGAGAAGCCAGTCATTAGAGCTTAGTGCCCCTGCCATCTTTTAAAACATAGTCATTTTTCCTCCTTCAGAGGATGGGCTGGTTAAAGAGAACTGCTTGAAAAGAGCCCCCTTCTATGTCATTGACGTGTTCCTGTGATATTATTACTGGCCCTAGATAAAAAGGGGGTGATTTTTCCTTTATGATTAAGGGCAATTATTCCTCAACCAATATGGAGGAGAAAGAGGTCCCTTTTTGCTCTTGGAACCTTTGGTTCTAAGTATGCCATGCCTCTTGTTTTCTTAATTTTCCCTATGAAAAAAATATTTTCAGGCTTATGATCAATACAGGAAAAAACAGTCTGAAAAATTATGTGGGAGGCAGAGTTCACCAGCAACTAGTTTTTACTGAAGTTGTTTAAAAACGAACAGCAACTAATAAAATCCTTCATTGTACAATGAAGATTCTAATAGGCTAATTGAAAGATTTCACATTCACTTGTGTGATAAAAGTGTTAAAGGAGATAAGCAACAAAAGAAAATAAGATGTAAAACCACTTTTTCATTGGCAAGTAACACACATAGATAAACCAAGGATGAGCTTTTAAGCTTTGCACAACTTCTTAATAGTTTCCCCTGCTGACATCAAGATCAGAAGTTGGTATAGTAAGTTTGCTTATTATATTTCTAAGTAAAATGAAATGAAACTATATGCAAAGGATTAGCAAAAATGCAATGTTGCCCAGTTTGGCAAATTTGACAAGCACAATTAAACTTATAAATTTAAAGGAGAATATTTGTAGCTCTGGGCTGAAATGAAGGATCCTTGGTGCTCTCTGAACTTGGTTATTTTCTTGCAGACATTTCACTACACTGGGTAATGAAATTTCTTCAAGGAAGCAGCCAAGCTCATAGATCACCAAGGACCCCTCAAGTTTATTTTATTTATGTTCAGCAAACAGAACTATTCAAACTCAGCGCAAATAAGTTGTTCAGTTTATTTTCATGCTTTTAAAGCTGAAGCATTTCAGCCATGAAAATATCCTGAAATTGTCTTCCTTTTGATGGCTACAAAGAAGAGTTTCTCTTCTGGTTCTCAGATCATACCACTCAATTCCCCCTTATCCAGCAAAAACCAAACCAAAAGAAAAAAAAATTGCTTCTGGCTGTCAATTTAGACAATGTGCCAGATTTCAGTCTCCTGTATTTTGAAATAGCCCAATATTTTAAATACCCAAACCCATAGTTTAAAATGAAACTGACAGCCTACTAACTACAGCCTAACAAGTACTGATGCTATCATAATGAAATGTAATTAAATTGTCTCTGTCAGGGAGAGAGCTGACCAGTCATTCAATGTATATCTTATTGCTGTCATTCATTTAATTAGCTATTAGCTTCATTATACTTAGGTGGTTTATTTTCAGCAAAATGGCCCCACTTCTCTCCTTATTTGCATACTGTCTCTCTATTCATTCCCAAATCAATGACTTTTTTTAAAAAAATGTTTCCTTCCCTCCATTAAACAAGAATAAAGTATTACTAACATCTGATTTTTTTTCTAATAGAATAGCTAAATAGTACTTCACAAATTCTCAACTGGAACAGTAATATTAAGAAGCTTGCACTAAGCATCTTCCAGGGGAGAAATTTTCTAGAGAAAATTGTTAGCAGGCATTACAAATTGGCAAATCCTTCTACTATTGTCCTTCAACATAGGGAAATAATAACAAAAGTATGGATCCTTGTGACTGTCAAGAGTGCAAAACCACAATTGCCCCAGGAATGATTACAGTAGTGCAGTGAGAGTAGACATTAGTATCATAGCAGCCAGAAGTAGATAATGTGATTGTGGTTATTGAGCACTGTTAAGAAGTACAGGAGAATCACCCTTACTTTTCTTTTCCCCTGGTATGATGGTTAATAGCTAAGACAACTACAGTCATTTGTGTTACAAAAGGAAAACTAAAACTGGACTGAGATGTATCCAGATAATGAGCTACAAAGGCATGGAATTATCTAGCACCTGGCATCTCTTGAGCATTTTCCTAGAAATTGTAAAGTTGAGCCTGAGGCTAGCAAATTCTAAAACTTATTTCTTTAATGTGTGTTGAAATATCTTATCCTTCACAGTAGCAAATATGGACCCTGACCAAAAACACCAAGAGCTTTTGTCAGTCTGTGTTGCTTTTCATCAAGCATAGGAGTCCAAAAAAGCTTATACTGGAATGAATATACATCTTGCAGCAAATATGGCACAGGTTTTAATAATACCTTAAAAACCAATTCTTATAATGGCCTATTTTAAAATATCATATATCATCTTGTTCAGTTATACATGTGGCTGAAATATATTACATTTATTTAAAGTTATGAAAGATTGATCTGTTTGGTTTTGCATCTGTTAAAAATAGGGACTTTTGTGTTCATTGTGGATGAGAGTGAAAGTGATTTTTTAGCATTTATATTGTTCCTTAATGTCTCCAACAAACCTATGAGGTAGGTCCCTTTACTCAGTGGTGGGATTCAGATATGTGAACAACCGGTTCTCTGTGTGGATGCCGCTTCTGGAAGTCCATTCTGGGCCTGGGCAACAAAAAATTAGCTACCGGTTCTGCTGAAGTGGTGTGAACTGGCTGAATCCCACCATTGCCTTTACTGCAGATAAGTGACAATTGCAAGATTTATGAGATAACTTGGTAGGCTAACTATAGCCACTTAGTGGGCCCAACTTGGATTCTTTTCTGTATTACATCACAGTTTTTATTCATTAAAAGCAGAGATTTCTGATCTTTGCCATTATTGATGATGATGATTTCTATTGCTGCTAATGATTTTTTTTTTTTAAAAAAAAATCAGATGAACTTGCTGGAAAGTTCAACTATTATGAGGGGGTAAAGTGAAGAGATTAAAAATTATATGTACTTTGATTTTTATTCTATAGCCTGCTTTGTCTAACTAGTTTTGAACTAGACTTCCTTGCATGTTCTCATTTTGCTCTGAAACTGCTCAGTATATTAATGTTAACATATACACACAGATAGACAGTGACAAACACTTAAAGCTAAACCAGAATGGGAACAGAATAGAAAGAAACAGATATAAACAACAGATTATTTATATTAATTATACATTTAAAAAATTAATGCTAACTGATTAATAATTTGCAGGAAGGTTCCATGAATAAGAAAGGGGACAAAGAACTGATAGTACTGAAAATTTTTATCTTTAAATGAAATATGTTGTGAAAGGATATGCAGAACGTAAGTCATAAGATGGAAAAAGTGAGAATGGGAAAATTAGATAAACTAATTTAAAGACTATTTAGCAAGAATAAAATCAGGATAATACAACATTAAACAATCAAGAAAGGGCCAGGTTATGCAACCACACAAAAAGCGATTTTGGGAGAAAATCTGGCACAGTTGCAGTGATAATGCATTAATCTTTCCTGTGCCCTGCTCAATCCAACAGTACCAGATACAAAAGACATTTCAAAATGTTATACTATTTTGGTGGAGAGAGAAATCAGGTGGATTTCTCTAGGGAAGGAGAAATAATCCAACAACTTCTCAAAACAGCTTCCATTTCCCCCCTCCACCCTATAACAATTGTGTTATAATCCCAATTGTCTTTGGAAAAAACTGAATGGGTAGATTCCTCCTGATGTCTCTTTTTGAGATGCAGTTGAAGGGTGGGAAACTAGAAAGGTCACAGACATGGATCCGATGACTGTAGAAGAAAAATGGGATGCTAGTCCTCTGTGGCAACATTCTAACTAAATAACTTCAGGAGGAACAGCTCTCCATTCAAATTCTCCTTTCCTCTGAAAGATGTCCTAATATTAGAAATAGGAAAGACAACACAGAACATTGTCCTGCGGTCACAGGTCTATCCATAAAGCTGCAATAGAATATTTGGTTGCACATAGCACTATAATATGAAGTTGAACCTGTTCATCATTGACTCCATTGCTTTTTCTACCCTATTAAAGTGGCATCTGAACAGATGTCAAAAGGTGCTTTTACAAAATTCTCTTTTTTTGTGTTCAGTGCAATATTCTGCCATTTACGCAGCACTCAAGTTCCGAGGCATATGTCTGTGCTGCCTGGAACAACTCCATTCTGCATTAATTCAGAGACAGCCTTAGGCTATGTAATTTCAAAAGCAGATTGGCAATTGCTGTGGAGATATTTAAGGAAAAACCTCCAGTGCACTGAGACCAAAATTAATGGGTGTTGCTGTTCAGTCTCTCCTTTGTAGGGAAATATAGGGTGGGTGTGGGTATGAGTAACCAGAACGAAGGGGAAAAGACATGCTGGATTTCATCTTTTATTTATTAATCCCCTTTTTTCTGATCCTGAAATGAAAGGTCTGAAGAAAACAAATGAAAAGTCTGAAAAAAAAATCAAATTTAAATTTCATTGTGAAAAAAATGGGACATGAAATTTTGAATTTTATATTTCCAGTTCTTGTTTTATCTGTTGTATATACTTCTGTACTAACTAAACATTATAAACTGAAAGTCAAATGTAATAATTGAATATTAAGCGGCAAATAAACTGTGGATATTAATTTGTAGTCTTGCTTCAAATTTAGCAAGCTGTTAAAAATATGCATTAAAAGTTCATCCATTTCTTAACCTTCCATCATGGTTTTCATAACTGGCCATGCCATTATATCTCTCTATCATGCCCTTTCATTGGTCCACAAACAAGTGCTTATATTTAATCAGATACAGATTAGAAGCATTGAGAACTTAAATGTTCCCCTTTAAAATTGTACATTTAATCTACAGTCTTTGCTAACAGTGTAACCTAAATAGGTTTTATGTTATCATGAATATTCATTGGACAATTCAGTTCAACTCTATTGAAAAAATCTGCAGCTGCTGAAAACCAATTGGGTGTAAAAGGAACCTGATTTAATTGTACTAATCTAAAGTTGCCAAATACACTTCAGCAAAAACAGTGACTATTAATTTATAAAACTTCTATATGCTTTGAGAAAATTATTATTTATAACCTGATTCTTTACTAGGTTCCCTATACAACTATAATAAAATATATATTCTGAGATTAGAGTGGCCCTGACCCTACTGGATTTCCCAGAGCCTTAAAGACCTAGAAGAGTTCCTGGGCATTTTAGCTGGAGACCAGGAAGTTATTCATTTGTGGCACCTTGGTTGTTATTATGAGCCGTGATGGTGCAGTGGTTAGAATGCAGTATTGCAGGCTACTTCTGCTGGCTGCCTGCAGTTCAGCAGTTCGATTTTCACCACCTTCCATCCTTCCGAGGTCGGTAAAATGAGGACTCCAGATTGTTGGGGGCAATATGCTGACTTTGTAAACTGCTTAGAGAGGGCTGTAAAGCACTGTGAAGTGGTATATAAGTCTATATAAGACTTGCTATGGAAAGATGAGCAGCTGTATAAATCAAGCAAGCAGGCAAGCAAGCAAACCATTAAATCTGCATTCTTTTGCTCAGAACAATATCTATGTTTGAAATTTTCCTCTAGCTTCAGTAAACCAAGGAAGAATTTGGCAGGTTTCATCAAGTGGGCCAACTGAAGAGGTATTCCAAATAACTAAAACATCACTTGGGCTATATTCACATGATACATATTACTCTCTGTCCTGGTCCCTCTGGGTCAACTGAATTCCCTTTCTATAGAAGATTCCACCACCAGCCATTTTTTAAGCTCTTGCAACTGCTACAAAGGAGGCCAGGACAATATTATTTGCTTTCTCACATCTTGTTTTTTTTAAACATTTTATCCCTTTGGAAGGAAAAGGAATATAACAACCCTGAGGACCAATTGAGGCAGGGATAGAGGGAGGTTTCCACCCATTTTCTTTCTACTTTCTCTTTCCCCCCATCTTAAGAAAGCAGAGATTGAAGTTCCTAAAAGGGAGGGGGCATTTTTATTGTCATGTCTATCTTGTATGGAAGAAAATCAGCACTCCTCTAGGTAAGTACCATAGTTCTCACAAGACCAGTGTATGTGTGTGTGTGTGTGTGTGTGTGGGGAGTCAGTTCAGTGGTGGAGTTAGGTAAACACCAAACAAGGCGTTTGTGTGGATTCTACTCTACCCTTTCTCATGACCTACTTAAATGTGTCCCATAGAGAAGGTCTTGAAGTACTGAGTCTATTTTTAGTAAGAATTTTCAGAAGGAGAACAATTTGTATTAAGCATACATGGAAGAGAAGTGGACACTATTTTCCCTGCCAAGACCTCAGGGAAAATCAATCTTCCCATTACCCCTGGGAGGTGAATGCCTATAAATGCCATTGCTGATAAACTTTGTCATGTCCATGAGAAATTATGTGTCAAAACTGTAAAATGTAGCTTTCACTTTTTTTCTCTTTTTCCAATACTCTTTCAGATATTGAAACAAAACTTTGGAAATCAAGGTACCATGTAATATGATTGGATTGCCCTGTTGATTTCAGAGAAGAAATTGAGCTGAAATCAGAGGGTTTTTCTTCCCTTATACAACTTTTATCCTCAGGTTTGAAAAAGCAGCATCAGTACCAGTGATGAAAACTGAAGAAATAGATATGCAGCCAAGAAGGGCTGAACATTTGCCTACATACTACATATTACTGATTAACTGACTCCCTGGATTATATAGGGCAAAAAATTAATGACAAGGTTACAAGAGTGAATGTAAAACAGGTCACCCTGCTTTCAGGTCTTGATTTTAAATGCCCTTGCACTGAATGAATTATTCAAGGTCATCAGTGCAAGTGAAGGCAATGTAACATTCAGATTAGATAACATATAATTCTGAATTAACACACATACACACAAATATCTTTTAGTTTTAAAAGAAGGGGGAATATTTTTGCAATTTATACATATTGTGGATAAAATATAATGGCATATTTTTATAAAATAAATATTATTTCCTCAAGGGACCAGTTATAATGTACTTTATAAATACTACAGTTGTCACCTTGCAGATTAAATAAACTATATTTGCTGGACTGCAGTGTAAATTGCTTTATATTATGCCTTATAGCTGTATGCTCAAATCCAAATTTACATTTTTAAAATTTTTTTAGATGCAAATGTGACTGTTTAAACACTGATTTTTAGTGATCTCAGGGAAGATACCTGTAGTTCTAAATCAGTTCTTAACAAAGGTTGCAAAACTTTTGATCTCTTTGTCATAGAAGGTTAATTGATATGACTGAAGTATAGAAAGCGGTGAAATCCAGGAAGGATTGTTTTAATTCTTTTAATTTAAAAACAGTACTTGAGAAGATGGAAGACATTTTGCAATCTCAGCTGCCCAACATCAAAGCCAGCTTCCCAGATTATTATTATTATTATTTATTGAATTTATATAAATATCCTGACTGCCGAGAAACTGTGAGAACACCGTGGCCTGACACCAATGCCAGATCAATGTAAATTCCATAAGTGGAGAGAACTTGGTAAGGTTGCTTTTTTAAAAAAACAAAACAAAAAACCAAACCAATCTGTTTTCTCTTTCTTTTTTGCTTTTAGAGTGTCCTTTTCCCTCATGGTATTTCCTAACTCCCAGCTCAGAACTGTACGCAAAATCCTAGAGGCCAATATTATACTGTAGCTCTGAAGCATAATGTCATTTCTGAGCAAGTATCACTTCTGCAAGGCATCTCTCAAGCTTCATGTCAGAGATCCATTGAAATGAACTTTTCAAATACAGCAAATTCTGTATATGTAAACGTATTCTTTAAGGTTTTCTTGAATCTCAGGAAATGATAACAATATAGTTTTCCCCCTTTTTGAAATACCAACTCATTGAAAAAGATGGAGCTTAAAATAAAACAGCCTATAAAGGAATTATGGGAAGGTTTTAGTTCGTTCAGAATGGCAATTTTCCAAGCTTGGATTTTTATGATCCTTTACACCAGTGTTTCTCAACCTTGGCATCTTTAAAATGGGTGGATTTCAGCTCCCACAATTCCCCAGCCAGCCATGCTGGGCTGAAAAGTCCACCTATCTTGAAGTTGTCAAAGTTGAGAAATAATGCTTTAAACAATAATTGTGCATTGGACAGGGACACATTCACAGATTTATGCACCTATAGCTTTTGTTTGGGGGCACAATGACTTAGCAGTTAAAGCTACTGAGCTTGTTAGCTGGAAAACTGACAGCCTGGGTATGAGAACCAACCAGCGTGTGGCAGGGTGAGCTCCTGTTACTTGCCCCAGTTCCTGCCTGTGTAGCAATTCGAAATGATGCAAATGCGAGTAGAAAAATAGGCACCACTTCGGTGGGAAGGTGACAGCTTTCAGTGCGCAACAGCATATAGTCAGCATAGTCAGACAACGCTGGCTCCGTTAGCCCCCCCCCAATAGTCATACATGACAGGACAGGGGAAATCTTTATCTTTATCTAGGTTTTAGTTAAAATAGAAAGCTCAGTGACAATCTCAGCATGACTGTGAGGTAATGTATTGAAAGGCTGTTTTTAGTAAAAAAATATTTAAATGTTTAATTTCACTAGGAGGAACATGCATCTGTATGTGCATGTTCCTCTAAATCTGTTTTCTTGTCACTCTCTAGTCCATTTTATTGATTGCAGCCTTCCAACAAAGAGAAGGTTGAAATGAAAGAGTTGCTCAGGAGTGATCCTGTAAATAACTCTATTTCATTGAATAATACAAAATAAATAACTATATTTACTAATTGTCTTAAATATAGCTCATGAACTATATTTATTAATGGTCTCTTTAAAAAAAACCAAAAAGAAAGTGAAGGTGCCTAACATAAAGACCCTGCACCCAGTGGTGGGATTTAAATATGTGAACAACCGGTTCTCTGTGTGGATGCTGCTTCCGGAAGTCCATTCTGGGCCTGGGCAACAAACAATTACTGGGTCTGTAGAAGTGGTTGAACCGGCTGAATCCCACCATGCCTGCACCATATCTTAGAGTCATGAGCTTCCAAAACAGAAGAAAATCCGTTTTCTGTGTAGATATATTGGAGTCCAAATCAAATCTTGCCATGTATATACTCCTTTAAGCTTCAAATTTTCTTCCCAGCGAATTCAATATCTGAAGTTTGCGTATAATGTGACATTTTTAAAATATCTGTATAGAGGTGATTAGTTATGCTTTGGTCTTCCAGGATGATTTGCAGCTGAAATATTTGAGTTTATTCTATGGGATATTAATAAAAGGTAAATACAAAAAGAGTAGTTATGTCTCTGAATCATCAAATCTTTATCCTTGGGATTTGGATTCCATTACAAATATTAGCACAGATCAAGGACATTTTATTTTAAGCACGTCTAATAGGAAGAGAGTTAATTCTATGAAACTGGAAGTCAGCTAAAGAAATTAAAACTGATATGTGCAAATGACAAGGCAGTTGTTCCTTCAGGGTATAACTTACATATGAGTTAACCAGAATCTCCATGGTATCTCTCTCATACATTTTGTGAAAATCCATATATTATATTTCACAATAGTCCTTAAGAACTTACAACTCTCATGACTTTTAAGGTGTATTCTTAAATCCTAAGTGTCTGGCAGCATGCTAATTTTGACTGATAGGGTCTAGGAAGAGTGCCTTCTCTGCCATTGCCTCTACCTCTTGAATATCCTCCCCCCAGAGATGAGATGGGCCTTTTTGAAAGAGTTGGAAGACATGGCTTTGCCAGCTCTCATGGCAAGTTTGGGGCCATCAAACTTGGGGGTAATTAGTGCCTTGAAGACCCTCTCCACAGCTTTTAATGTTTAACTTTATCCTTGTTTTTTACCTGACTCCTTTTTATTAATTACTGTATTTTTATATGGGTTTTATGTTTTTATGTTTTTAGTTGTACACCACCCAGTGTCACTCTGACAGTGAGATAGGTAATACTTACATTCAGTGCTTTTTTTCTAAAAAAAAAAAAAAGGTGCTCACACACGTCATACAACCTGCCTTGCCAACCCTACAAGGTTCCATCCAAAAAAGGTGCCGGAACTCCGTTCTGGGCATTCTATGAGAAAAAAAGCCCTGCTTACATTCGATAAATAAATAAATAATATTTACCATGTTAAGGAGTGGCTTGACTTATTGATTGATTGATTTATACATATCCCTATAAAGTGGTCATAATAATGCTAACCAGGGCTTTTTTTTCCTCATAGCACGCCCAGAACAGAGTTCTGGCACCTTTTTTGGATGGAACCTTGTAGGGTAGGCAAGGCGGGTTGTATGACGTGTGTGAGTTTCGGCACCTTTTTTTTTTTTTTTTTTTTTTAGAAAAAAAATACTGATGCTAACTACTGTGAAAATTCTGCTTTATATGTGTATTGTAATTTATTTTAGTCTCCATAAGGCTGGGAGTTGAAATGAGAGGTGTTTTTTTTGGGGGGGGGGTAATTGCAGAATGTTCAGCAGTTTAGGCAAGGAGGCAGAGATTTTCATTCCTAGTTGTCAGGATTTCTGAATTGCTAGAAATAAAGGCTGCTGTAGATCAAACTGCTTTGGGGATCAGAAACAGAGGTGAAGTGGAAATCCTAAATGTTAATTGTAGATTGAAGAGAAATTTCAAGGCACTGAACTGCCTTCCTTAGTACAGCAGTATTAAAAAAATCACTATAAAAAGTAAGAGAGAATCATTTTTGATTTTTGGTGACTTCATCCACACTGTTTTGTTGAATAAAAAAACACTTTGCCCCACCTTCTTCTGGGATGGCTTTCAACTTCCCAGTCTACACCTGGAATTATCTCTTGGAATTACCCATAACTTCATGCACCAGTCAGATTTCACACTGCTTAGCTTCCATGTCCAGAAAGGACAATCTAAGAATCACTATTTGCTGGGACAAGCTACTATAAACATTACAGCAAAATCATTTTATTGAACTAAGTTATTTCACATCCCAGCCAAATTGTTCTCTCTATATTAAAGGTACTAGGACAAAAACTAAAATTCCAAAGCATTATTTCATCATTTGCACAGTTGGCTGATGGAGATTAGGGGTTGATTCCTTTCTGCCACAGACTGGTCATTATTTTCAATCCAAAGAATGAATATTTCTCCACAATGATTTTATTCCAGTTTGAAAGCATTCCTGACAATCTCTGTGTTTCTATGATGACATAGGGTTTAAGCCAATTCATCGTAACTCAGCTGCAACATCATTGAGTTGGAAGTAAAGATTAGTTTTCTCTCAGTAGCCAGACCAAAGGAGCAAGGTTGAAATCAGTAAGAGTTTTCTTGGTTTCTGCCTTCTCTGCAGCATAGGGGCCATGCAAAACCTCAGGCTGCTGTCCCCCTTTCCACTCCCCCCAGGACTTTTGTTTTATTGCCTGTTGTGGTCATTAGGAGGTTTTTGCAGCATCTGCAGCAATTCAGAGCAGGGAGATAAAATCTTAGAACCTTAGAAATAACTGTTGAAAAGAAATATGTTTTGGGGTCACATCAAGACTTTTAAAAGCAAAAGGACAGAATACAAAATTGGCTTATTTAATCAAAATTAAAATATATATGATATTTTTTCTAGTAGCCTTTAAAGGGTTTTTGTATTTTTACAGAGAATGATAAGTTACTGTGTAAATGAAAAGATGATAGATAGATAGATAGATAGATAGATAGATAGATAGATAGATAGATAGAGAGAGAGAGAGAGAGAGAGAGAGAGAGAGAGAGAGAGAGAGAGAGAGATCAGGGATCTTCAAACTTGGCCCATTTGAGACTTGTGTACTTCAACTCCAAGAATTCCTCAGCCAGGCATGCTGACTGAGGAATTCTGGGAGTTGAAGTCACAAGTCTCAAATGGGCCAAGTTTGAAGACCCTTGAGATAGATAGATAGATAGATAGATAGATAGATAGATAGATAGACAGATAGAATGATGATAAAGCTTTATTATTTGTTAATAGATAAAAGATGACATATGGGATGAAGAGAACATTAGTTGAAATGTTAGAGAAGATGATAAGTTACTGAAATTGTTTGTATTTGTCTTGATGAAGAATGAAGCCATTTCTTTATATATATATATTTTTCTCCTCATCCAGCTTTTTTTCTCTCTGCATTTTTTATTTTTATTTTTTATATTTTTCTTAGTTTGTATTAGTTTTTAACTTTTTACTTTTAAACATTAATAAAAAATATTAAAACTTTGCTGAGAAGAGTTTCTGTATTGCAGGGTGATAGATATCAGGACCCTGCACAACCATTTCTCCCCCTCTATGAGTTATCTAAAAGCAGATGCTGCATAATATACAAAATAAGAAGCACATATTTAAATGTACTTAAAGTTGTTTAAGAACATTTAATTAACTTATAGCCTTACAGAAAGTAAAGAATGTACCTATTCTTGCCACATATGATTTCCCCCTTTTTAGATTTTAAGCCTAACATCCTTAGACCAACATAGCATAACTAAGAATGCCTGCCCAATCATCATCAGTTCAGCTCAAATGTCTGCTTGAAGGATAAATAAGCTTCATTACAGCCAAAGTAAGGAGCTTAAAATAACATTTAAGGGCAAAGTGTCAGGGCAGTAATATAGAGTAGTCCAAAGTAAAATGACCATTAATATAAATTTAAAAGAAGAATAAAAAAAGGAAGCAGGCTGAATACAATAACTGAATAGAGGATAAATTATAGTTTTACAATATGTAAGCTATAGCTGAAATGTAAAACTTAGCCTTTTTCCTGAAAAAATTGCAGGATTAGTCCCTTGGTAAAAAGTAGAGTGTTCTTTGTTGGTGCCAAGTTGAATATTTTGTAATTAGAGGGGTATCATTTCTGCTCTAAAGGGATAATATATTTGGTAAACCAGGAGTATATGTTGTTTCAATTTCTGTGTCAGAACAGATATATTAGTCAATCCTGGAAGGCAACATTGTTACATCTCCTTGTAACACCATCAAGGAAGGGCATTTAGGCATGTCAAAGTGTAACAGTATACATACGGAACATATATTTAGAGGTGGAGATAGGTGGGTAGATGAGATGAGATGTAAATAATATTGATCTATTCCTTTGATGTTGAGGTCTTGCTTTGTTTAATTTTGCTCCAAATTCTGTCCAGGCACAGCATAGGTAGAATGTGGTGAGTAAACCTGAAGGCCAAATCAAATGAAATTGGATTCTTTCATGCAGATGTGTGGCATATAGGACTACAAATTGAGCTGAATATTCATTTCAACTAAAGTATGTATTTTCGCTGCTTTGAGTTACTTATAAAGTAATAAAGGTGGGATAAAACTCTAATAAATAAATAAAATTTAAGCAACATAACTTCAAATGGGCCTTGACAAAGATATATCCCAGTTTTAGTCAAAGGAGAGCATTGGAGACTGAACATGAGACTGAAGTAAAAGTCTCAAGTATTTGGATTGCATTGGCATGAGTTTGGGGACTTTTCCCCTTTAACATGCATAGTTAATTGGAGATTTATATTTGGACCTGTGGCAAAAGGAGACTTAAGATATGATAGATTGGAAATAAATGCAAATAGATGTATAGGCCTTCACATCCTTGCTCAAGGTATTATCATTATTTGTGTGAGGTGCATTAGAATGATGACTTGTTAATACCGCCATCTTGTTTTTATAATAGTTGATTTTTTATTATTTTAGTCTGACAAAATATAATTGACAGAGACCTTTTCTCAAATCCCACTAGTCAGAGAGAGATAATGAGATAGCATCATCAGTGAGTAATAGTTTGGAAATTAGACTCTGAACTAAAGACGGAGAGTGGATTTCATTGATATAAAAATTAAATAGGAGTGAGGCTAAGACTGCCTTACTTAGCTCTTTGGTACTCGGTATAAGTGCAGTCAGTTTTCTACCTTTTATGCAGCAAATTTGCACTGTAGTGTTTTGTGTAACATTATTATTAAATAAAGAAGACAGCAATCAATAGAAGAAGCTGCCAGTTTTTGTCATAACCTCTCTGGGGAATTGAACTGCCTTCAAATCTATAAAGGCAGCATAGGAAGTGCCTCCTTGAGTTCTAACATATTTTGTTGACAGATGTTGCAGAATAACACTTTGATCCACTATCAAAAAGACCTGTTGGAAGTGGTTTGTTTCCTGGCTAGAATTTTTTTTTTCTTAGATCATTCAGTTGACTAGAGATGTCCTGACTAAAATTTACTAATTGCACTCAGCAACCTTATTAGAAGATAGTTAATGGACTGATTTAATTGCTTTCTTATGTATTGGAATTAGTATGGAGTTACTCCAATCTTTAAGGATCTTGAGAATGGTGTTGATATGGGTAAATAGGTGGGCCAAAATAGAGGCCCACAATTCAGATTTGTTTTTAATATCTGTTGTTCAATCAAGTCCTTCTACTAAAACCTTGCCATTTTTAAACTAATGAATTTAGGATAGTATTTCTGGCTCCAAAATGCGAAGCCAATCATGTTAAGAATCAAGAAGAGATGCAAATTTTTTATCCCCAACCACTATGCAAAATAAGATACCAAAATATGCATTCTAATTTCAGTTAGTATTAAATTATTCTGTTCAGGATTATGTTTTGTTATTGCAAAGAAGAGGAAACAAGGTGTCAAAACAATTCTTTTTTCTTGGTCTATTTCATTCAGCCACCTGGCTTGATATCATCTTTTTCAGGAGGATCTTGTATTTCTTTTTCAAAGAGAAGAAAGTTTCCTGGGAATAAGGATCATTTATATGCACCGATCAATAAACTCTGGCCTGGATACAATTCCTTGTCAAGCCAAGATTTCAAAGATACTCTTGTAATCCAAGAGTAGCTTGAAAAATGTCCTCAGGGCTTCTGGTACACCAAAAGTGAAGGAGTCAGCTTTAACTTGTCCTCTTAAACTCATTCAAAGCTCATGCAGTGACAAGTCCTAGAAACAGATTTTCACTAAAAAAACAACAACAACCCAAAACTTTAAAACAACAAGGTTTTGCACAACTATGTGAAAAACATTTGAAATACTGTGATCTCTTGGCAACTTGGCAGTGGACTGGGATAAGTAAAACTTGTCCAATAAGGCTGTATGCTATGCATTACAGAGATTTTTCATTTGCTTGTTTTGTTGAAAATTGCCTGAATGGGAGATTCCTCATATGAGTAACAAGGTAAAGATTTCCCTGTCAGTCATGTCCATTTCTTGGCCTAGGGAGCCAACATTGTCCAAAGACAAGTTCCATGATCATGGAATGCTTTTACCTTCCCACTATATGCCAAAGCTGCATGGAATGCCGTTACCTTCCCACTGAAGTGGTATCTATTAATCTACTTGCATTCACATGCTTTCAAATTGCTAAGTGGGCAGAAACTAGAGCAAGGTAATAAAATTAAATCTACTGGACAATTCTGGGCCAATCATTGGCATATTCATATATTTCCCTTAGTTTTAATATTTGTTTAATTTTTTATTTAGCAAGTTGAGTAAATTAGGCAATTGTGGCTATTCATCAAATTATGGCTAAAGTAAATCAGGGTTTAGCAATCTTTAATTGTTTCATCTTGCAAAGATAATTGACCAAAGAAAGAGATGGCTAGAATCTTGAACATAGTGAGATTTATGTGTGCAGTAGAAATCATTCAACTGAAGGGTTATCAAAGAAGATTTGCCCATTAACATGGAACCTCATTTCATCTTGCCCTGATGATTATTATGCTGTTTGCAATGCAGAGTAGCTGTAAAATTGGGGCAAGGGGAGAACTTTGCCTAGATTGTCCCAAGGCTCATGGCAAAATGTAATACATAAACAAGTTGCTTCAAATAGAACATTACCATGGAAAAACAATTTGAGTGGCCTACTTCAGGGATACAATGTGTAAACCTGCTCTGTGCGGATTTGCAGAAACAATAGAAGTGCTTTTCAGCACAATGAAAACTTTGCTTACTCTGCAAGCCTTGCAGAAAAGTTATAAGATGGGGAGAATAGCATTTAATTGCCCATTGGTGTTCTGTCTTGGATTCTGTGTTCAGCCTGGCTTTTCTTTTGCACACCTATGGTTTGAATGATTGTGGCTGACTCTCAGTCATGCCGCTACTGCAGCTGACACAAAACAAACTGTTGAGAAAAGGAAGGAGAGAAATGATGTTGTCTGGAAAATAAGCCTTCCAGGTCACAGGTGAGAAGCAAAACAGCATGGGTCAGGTCTTGCCGAGCTTTTTGTTTTGCAAGAAGTAAAGCATAGCTGGTTAGTGTGTTTCTATTCTGAAAGGAAATCTGAGATTAACTAATGAAAGCTTAAGCCCCCCAAAAGGGCAAAATGTATGTACATGTACCTTGGCACACAGGTTGCATGGCTTAGCTACTCTGCATAGCTCTCTCTCCTTCTCCTCCCTATCTATCTATCTATCTATCTATCTGTCTGTCTGTCTGTCTGTCTGTCTGTCTGTCTATCTTTTCTACATATGTATGTCTATGTCAGTACATGTATGTCTATATATTATGTCCCACATCTGAAATTAACCTCAGATTTGATTCTATAAATTAGGTTTTTTGGGGGGAAAGGGAAGAAGGAATCAAAATCCTAAGCTCAACAAGTAACTAAACACTAGGAGACCATACATTCATTTCCTATTTTGATTCAAATCTGACCAAAAATAACCGACCACATTTTATATACTTTTCTCCCCACTCTCCATTTCCTATTAAAACCCCTTACTCTCTTTTACTTACTACGTAGGAATTACTTTCTACATAGATTGCTAATATTGAGTATTGTTGGTTTAATTAAAAAGCACAATATAGGTACCAATATGTGTTATGAAGTGGCTTATTTTAAAATATGACATTCAGGCAGGAGTGCTTCTGTTGCCAGAATATCACTGCAATGAACAAAATATGTATAGATTGTATATTTTATTTCATATTAGATCTGTTTTCTGCCCATCTTGCTTCCACTACCTGAAGTGGAACTAATTGGGACAAAAAAGAAAAAAAGAACTCAGGATGACATTTGCAATCATATGACTGAAACACTACACATTTGTATGTGTGAGTGACATCAAAGTATACAGAAAAGTAATAGGGATTTGATCACACCTTCATGACTCCCATCTTGGCTGCCATCTCCCCCAAGGATACTCCTGCAGGTCCTACTTTGCCTGCTTGATTGTTTTAACATTGCACAGACTACATGTCTCAGAAATATTATCCTTGTGTTAGGAGAATTGTGTTTGTAACAGGAGATCATGTATCATCATAGCATGGTCCCTTTTTAAAGATACTCGTCACTTCCTTTTAAAATCATATTTGAAGTGGAAGTGTAATATCACTATAGTCCAGCATGAAAAATAGTAGTTTTCAGGATATTCACCATGTGTCACAATGTAAATAGAATTCTGGATTTAATTTACCTCCTATTCAAGGAATGAATTCCTATTCCGTACAGAGCATCCAATGCCCTTCTGAATCTACTCTTGAAAATAAAGGGACCTTTAGAAAGATGCAGATGGCTGGCAGAAAACTCATCACCCCTTGCATTACGTGAATAAACACCTTTAGAAATCAAATGTGTCACCATAAATGTTGACAATTGTGCTCAGTATTAATTTCTGTGACTTCACTTCATAACATTCATTATAGGCAAATCTCTTATATTTTGCTTTTTGTGCAATGACCCTATTCTGATAAAAATAAAATGGCATTTTGACGGTTCAAGTTAGAATAATCCATGGTCTTCTAATCCTGCGTAGATAAGGTTCAATTGTACCTCAGCAAATCCTTTGGGGACATTTAAGACACTGAACAAATTACTCTTAAGCTTAATGACATACCTTATAACCCATTTCTTCTATTAGAAACATTTAAGATGTTTCAATTATTTAAAATGGCAAGGGAGGAAGAGGCATGATAACTTTCTAATTTTGAGGCAAGTATTTCATTAATAAGCCCCAAATGATCCCATCCCCAGTTCTGAGCACTAGATTTATACTGTTCTGGAAAAGTTTCTTTGCAAATGCAATAGAAGTTATCTCTTCTTTCTGAAACCTGTAGTGAGTCTTCAGTGACTCATTCAAGTTTATTTGAATGATTACATGTTTTTAGGGTCTCCCTTCTGTTAAAACTATTAAAGACCCATTTAACATAGTCTTATCCACCAGCTTCCTTGAAATGAATGAAGGGTGAACAACAGAATTAAGGCTAAGTGGAATTACTTATCCTTGGGTCACCACTGATCTAAAATAAAATCCCTGACATGGAGATGATCCTTTTTAATACAAAACAAGACAAGACCAAAAAAAAAAAAAAAAAGCAGAGCAGGAGTTTTCAAATCAGATGGTTGTCCAGTCTCTACTTAGAGTCTTCTATGTCTATGGTTCCACTCTAGAACTTATTGTCAATATTTTATTTTAATGTTTAACCTTGAGAGTTTCTAAGAACTATTATATCTGACTGATAAAGTCATTGTTTTCTACAGAGGTTGTAGTGCAAATGAGCAAAATGGTGGATTCCATTGTTTCCTTCATTCATTCAGAAAACACATCCTGTAAGGGCAGCATGCCACACAGTAATAAATAACTATGATGTATGAATCAACATCAAAGCCATGGATTACAAAATGCAGGAAATAAAATGCAACAGAATAAATTCAAAAACCATATTCTCTTCTTTGAGCATATTTTGTTGAGCATGATTCAGTTTCAGCAATGAAATAAATAGGAATACTAACAAAAAATTGGTGTGATAGAATCCTGATGATAGTGAGTAGCAAGAAATTTTTTTACATATGAATATTTGACCAATTTGTCAGATATTTTATGTAGGAGAAAAATAATACACCAATCCATATTTTCCCACCAGCCAAAATATTTTGCATTTGGCCATTAAATATGAGCTGTTATTGTAACTGATGTAAATCTTATTGAATAAAAACTTAGAGAATCTCAAATATGCTATATACCTTACTAAAAAAGGAGCATCCCAATGAACTGTTCTCATTAGCATCCCTTCCCCCATTATTCTTATTGCTATAGAGGTGGCCCAACTGCTTTAGGAAGTAATCAATGTTGCTGTATGCAAACACTTTGTATATTTTTCAATTTTTGTGGTTAGCTGTACAAAATATTGGCTTCTAAGAATCTATTGAACCTTAGTATTCCTATTTATTTTGGCCAGTTACTTACAATATTCTCAATTAAAGGTACACAAGTAATAAAAGAGATAAAAAGAAGAAGGGCCAACCCCCCCCCTCATTTATACTTCCCCGAGTTTAGAAAATAGCTGGGGTATTATTTATTTATTTATTTATTTATTTATTTATTTATTTATTTAAATTTCTGTAGATGCCCATCTCAAGCCAGTGACTCTGGATGGGGAACAATTCTAAATGCAATAATGATTAATGTTAAATGCAAAGGGCACTATTAGAATCACATGAGATTTATGAAGGGAATACAAAAAGCTTTCGCTTCAGGTTTTCACAGTACTCTCAAGTTATTTTAATTAAAAAATGTACAGAATAGACCTATGTCTACCACCACCCCCAGTCAAAAAGACTCCTGAAAATTCAGACGAACTGATTTGAAAGATAAAGTAGAGAACCCTGCCTCAGCCACTCTCAGTTCTCTTGTGCCTCTGGATCTTTCTTTCCCTTCTCCCTACTGAAACCAATTTTATTGCAAATCATTTTTAGTCAAAGAATCTTTTTACTTCTCCTGTCCCCCATTCCACATTTACAATCTCCACCACACAGATTCCTGGCTGACAGATATAGCAGTCTCCTGGGAGTTTGATATGCTCATATCAAGAGAAAAAGACAAGGTGTCCCGTCTCTTTTACAGAAAAAGCCAGAATGGCCGCAGAGGCATACTGACTAGCAAGTAGGGAAAGGCAATTTCTACAACAGACCAACTTGGTCTGGTATCAATAGCAATAACACTTAAACTTATATATCACTTCATAGTGCTTTACAGTACTGTTTAAGCAGTTTACAGAGTCAGCATATTGTCCCCAACAATCTGGGTCCTCATTTTACTGACCTTGGAAGGATGGAAGGCTAAATCAACCTTGAGCAGGTCAGGATTGAAGTCCTGGCAGTGGCCAGAGGCAGTTTGCAATACTGCACTCTAACCAGTGTGCCATGGCTCCTGATCAAATTGATTGCATGATCATGTCATTCTCAAATGCCCTAGATTGTTTGTGCAGAAAGATTTTTTAATCTCGAGAACAGGAAAACAAAACAAAAATCCCCTCCAATCTAGAACAACTGATGATATTTCTAGACTGAGTCAGCAGCTGCTGTGAATGAGAGTCCGTAAATTCACCGACTTATGGAGTACAATCTAGAATTGACACAACAGAATGTATAACTTAAAGCAGAATGTATGACTTAAAGTTGGAGATGCAGTGTTCTGGTTCAGTTTTGATTTATCCACTTGGTTTAACCCAAAACTGCATATCAGCCATTAGGTGTTGTCTCACAGGGCTTTTCTTTCAGGCAGGCAAACATATAATACAGGATTCTCTAATCTAAAATCTATATGTTAAGGCTGCAAGTGTCTGGAATTCCTGATAGACATTTCTGGGAGATATCTTCTGATTTAACTTGAATGGTACTAGATGAGAAGCTACCATTATTCTAACTTTTATGGTTTATAATAAATTATTAGATTTATAGGAAGTTAAACAAAGTAGAAGTGATATTAATATTTTATGTGATCTTTGGAGTAGCAAACTTAAAATGTTTTATTCTGATAAACCAGTAAAAGGTCATATTTAAAAACATGGAACTAATATATTTTTGTCCAAAACATGGCTAATACAGTGTCATGTCTTTTGGATGCTTCTATTTAGCTTGTTCTACCAATCATAGTTTCAAATGTCATTGGCTAAATTAGGATGCATAAACTTGAATGTTGCATCTGTAGTTGTACTATTACGGCCTACAGTATGTGCCATGTGTCATATTTTCTGTGAAGGGTTCAGAAACTCAATTTGTAGCTTCAAATGAATGCTGAATGATCACCCAGCAGCCATATTGTTAAGAATATGAGAATGGCTACTGATCTATGTACCCCAGGATGCACAGAATATTTTTAAAAGGCAGATGGCCAGAAGGTAATTTTAAAAAAATCTAGTTCCAATATGGCAGCTGGTTTATGTCAAAGGAAAAAAAACACTCTGGATAGCAATATCATTTCTTTATCTCTGTCCCATTCTTCTACATTTCATACTCCATTTACATGATGTGAAACAAGTGCTTTTAATCAAGACATCTGTAATTCATTAGACACCACTATGTACTTCAGATGTAATATTGTTAAAAGCTTCTGCAACTGATTGGGGGAAAAGGGAATTAACTATTCCGCTTGTAAAATCTAGGGCAGAAATTAATAAGAAATACGTGTTTACTTCATATTAATAACTTTTGTGCAGATTGTTTATAAATTGTAATTGTATAATTATGTGATACCACTCATGGCTATTTATTTACTTAGGCCATGCTCAACCCCATCTATGTGATTCTCTGATTTCCACAGAACCTGCCATTACTTGAGATTGTTTCATAGAAGTTGCAACCCTATTGGAAAGAGACCTGCATTCCATTAGATTGTTAAAACCAACACACTGATTTAAGTGGATTATAAAATAAGTACAAAAGTGAACACTTACAAATTAGTCTCAAAAAAGAAACAAATCCAAATTTCATTATTTGATTTATGAGGCTAGAAGTAGAAGAAAAGAAGGCCAGGAAGAGAAAAAAAAAGAAGCTGATCTAGAGATTATTTACTATTTTCATGGTAGTGACTTAAAGCATTTGCTAGTATCAGCCAGCTACTTGTAAGGCAATATGAAGCCTGTTCATATTTTATCATCACAACAATGGTTGGTGGATACCAGAAGATACTATAAATCAGTGGGGGGATTCTGTCTATTTTAGTTATATTCTGAGATAGAAAAAGAGAGAGCTTTTTGACATAGAAATCAAGCCTTATCAAGTAAAGTAGGAATAAAGCTTGCTAGAAAGAAAAAAAAATCTTGCTGGAAAGGGGGAAAAAAGCAAATGAGTTTAAGTTTTCCTTTCTGCAGATAAAATTCCAGTTGATATAAAATTTGTTTCTTTTCTTTGTGAGATATTTTCTCTTCGAATACAGAAGCAACATCAACAAAATAGTTTTTATATTAGTACACTTAGAGATAATGTTGGAATTTACTGTCAGGAAATATTTGTATTATTATAAATTTTTTTTGCAAACTGAACTGATGAAGGAACAAGTTCAGGATGACAGTGGTGGTACCCATATTATGATGGAAAATGCATTATATAAATGAAGTATAATTATCAGGGGTACAGACTGCATCAGATCTTTCTCAGATCATCATTTTGATTCAGAACTCCAAGCAAATTAAATTTGTATAACTAAACTGAATGGTTGAATAAAGTCAATAGTATTTGGAAAATCAATTTGGATAAACAAGATGTGCATGTATTAATCACTGTCAAGTCATCTAAATGATTTGGAAGCATCTGATTTGATTCTGTAATTCTCTCCAAACTGATAGTCCAATTCGGAAAGTTAATTCAGTTGGAAGATGATATTGGATTTTTAAAGCTCAAGTAATTATCAAATTATGTTCACAATTATTCCACTCATTTCTACAATTAGTGTTAGCCACTAGTGGGATAGCAGGAATTTGTGGATAATTAGGATCTTTTTAGGCTTTAAAATATAGTTGGGAAGAGAAGGTGAGGAGACAGATTGTGATCTTTCCAGAGATCCAAATAATTAGAAATGTGTATATGTGATGGTGTTGTTATAACTCCACAATGATATGCAGCATATGGAGGGAGAGGGCTTCAATGATGAAAAGGACTTTTAATTGCTTCCTTTTTTTTCTTCCCCAAATTATAAAATCTGAACTCTGTGTGGGATGAAGAGACAGGAAAGAAAGTTCATCAGATAGTTTGAAGTGATGAACAGAAGTAACTGTCCAGAGGCTCCAGTGGTGCGATTCAGCTGGTTCACACCACTTCAGCAGAACCGGTAGCTAATTTTTTGTTGCCCAGACCCAGAATGGACTTCTGGAAGTGGCATCCACATAAAGAACCAGTTGTTCACATATTTGAATCCCACCACTGGGAGGCTCCCTTATATCTCAGCAGCTCAAGAGATTATGATGAGGTTAAATTTTCACTCTGAGAATGACAAGGACAATATTGGCCCAAAATAAAAAAGTAAATTTCCACTTAAATAATATTTCATGTTTCTAATTGCCTCCCTTGCCTGCCATTATGCTTGGCTTGCCATGGTTAACAAATACTTAGTACTATGCCTTCTTAAAAAAGCTGGTCATGCCAAACTAAATTTCAGTTTCTCACTAACTTCAATATTTCAAAATATCTTTTACATATCACTTCTTTAGTACTTTTCTGTTTTCTGTAATTGATCTTAAATTTGGCAATGTTTAGTTGGCAGGTTTTTGGAACTCCATCAGTAAGTAACAATTAATCATTCCTAAGTACCAAAATCATTCCTAACATGCTATTTTTGTTTGCAAAGAATAATGGTAAAGAAGTAAACACTAAATATGGAACTCCTCACTCCCTCAAGATTACTCTCCATTGTTTATAACTATTTTTCTTTGCTTATAAGCATATAATCTGCCTTTATTGAGCATTGGTTAGAATGTAGTATCACAGGCTGACTGCCCACAGCCTGGAATTCTATCCTGAAAGGGCTCAAGATTGACTCAGCCTTCCATCCTTCCGAAGTCAGTAAAATAGGACCCAGATTGTTGGGGGCAATATGTTGACCCTGTAAACCACTTAGAAAGGGCTGTAAAGCTCTGTGAAGTGGTATATAATTCTAAGTGCTATTGCTATTGCTTTAGTTTAGTCTATGTCCAAAGAATAATAAATAAAACAAATAAATATCCTGCATATTATAATTATGTTTTTAAAATAGCATTAATTGGAAAATGTCCAAAACCTATTTGAGGAGACCATGACTGGAGGGAAAAACATACACATTAACACAAATTTTCTTTCCACTTACACACTCACTGTTATATGCTTTTTCAAACAGAACATAATCCATTGGGAGTCTACCCTGCATAAATACCTTTAAAATAAATAGTAGGTGTGCAAGAGTACAGCAATGTTCTTGTTGTTAAAATCACCATGTTACTTTGGTTCTGGAAAAAAATGCACAGATTATCAATTTGTTTCTTGGCATATTTCAAATACATAGGAGATCTCTGAGTCAGCCTTTTCCCATATATCTATATCTATATCTATATCTATATCTAAAATGGTTTTGAAGATACGAGTGTCAGGTATATTCATATTCAAAAACTAAAACACAGATCACTGAGACTGAAAATTTATTAAAAACTTAGCTTTCATCAGTGTCTGCTAACATCGTCAGAGTTCTAGCCAGGATTGAGAATCACATTCTTATAGTCTTTGTGACGCCAAGCGTTTAGCTAATGACCGTGTAATAGACCGGTAACACGGTCATTAGCTAAACCAGGGGTAGTCAACCTTGGCTCTTTTATGACTCGTGGACTTCAATTCCCAGAATTCCCGAGCCAGCTTAGCTGGCTCAGGAATTCTGGGAGTTGAAGTCCACGAGTCATAAAAGAGCCAAGGTTGACTACCCCTGAGCTAAACGCTTGGCGTCACAAAGACTATAAGAACGTGATTCTCAATCCTGGCTAGAACTCTGACGATGTTAGCAGACACTGATGAAAGCTAAGTTTTTAATAAATTTTTAGTCTCAGTGATCTGTGTTTTAGTTTTTGAATCTATCTATCTATCTATCTATCTATCTATCTATCTATCTATCTATCTATCTATCTATCTATCTATCTATCTATCTATCTATCTATCTATCTATCTTAGTTGAAAAATAGTCGAACACCGGGATAAATATATATATATATATACACACACCTAGTCTGCCCAAATATTACTTTTGCCTTCCAGCCCCACTCTAGGAGCGTTTTGCAGGCTAAAGTCGCTACTGCGATAAACTATTTCTGTGTTAAATTTAGATTAAATAGCTATACTAGTCTCCCTTTAATTCTTTGTCGTATATGTGTGTGTGTGTTTGTGTGTTTGTGTGTGTGTGTGTGTGTGTGTGTGTGTGTATGGGAAATATATCTTTATCCTAACATAAGATTTGATAGACTCTTTCCTATGTTCCCAGCTGTGATGATGGAGGCATAATTGACTGGAGAAACATAAAGGCCTTCTTAAAAGCCACATCTGCATTGTAGAACTCCCTGCCTGAGAAGTTGAGGTTGATATCATCATTGATAGACTTGTGTCAACAATTATGATTTATTTAGGGAAGCATTTATTTGAGGACTTATTTTATTGATTTTAGCAGTTGTGCATAAGAATCTGAAGGATTGGGGGCAGGGTATAACAAATAAATGATATTTATTTCAGAAGAGATAATTTGGCTGTGTCCAGAATCCTATGTGATGTGTAGCTAGAACTCCAAAACATGCAGCCTATCAATCCCATGTAACCATAATAGTCTCCTCCAAGCAAGAGACATGAGAGCAAGTGAACTAATTGTCTATCTGTAAAAAGTCACTTGTTATGCTGAAATCAGAGACCAGTGTGCCACCATGACATCTTTCAGAAGAACAGCTGGAATTGCAGAAAAATTATTTGCCCAAAATGCTTGCAGAGGCAGTCAGCCACCAAGTTCCTCCTTGTAAATTCTGGGTAATCGTAAACCTCAAGTGTCGGAAGAATCATTCAACATTTTGCTTCATGGAGAGATTTCATAACACATCTCAAAGTGCATTTGACAACATCCCTATTGAGAAATTTCCTTTGTTAGCATGGAGGTTTCACTGGTTGCATTCCAGAGAACTGTGTGTTTAATTAGCTGACAGAATAAAAAGAATCAGCAGGAGTTTAGAGCTGAAGAGCCTCTGCAATAGAAAATGATATGGAATAATAGGGGGTTCTTAATGTGTCAAATGTTTTTAATGATGAAAAATAATTATGAAATTAGGGAAAAAATTAGCTAAATATTGATTTACTAGGTTTGCTTATTATCATAAATTAGAAATTGTTCAGCATATTGCCTTCAAGACAAAGATATAGGTGAAAGTCCAGGCAAGCAGTTTCTTACATCCATGTAGCACCAGGGTGTAATTCCCATTGAATTTAGAGGGGCTTATTTCTGCAATCACATGAATACCACTAGGATCATAGTCCTAGGCATACAGAGGTGGATAGTGGGATAGCAGTCAGCCTGAACACAGTAAGACATTTTGAGCAAACCTGCATAAGTCAAAAAGCAATTTACACCTCACTAGTAAAACTCCCATCGATTTCAGAGCCCTAGTACTATACTTTCTTGAAAAAATTCCAGTGTAGACAAATGAGATGTAATTCTCTTTCTTTAAGAGCCATCAATCCACAGGAAGGAAAAATCAATTAAAGACTTTACACAATTATGTTTCAATTATTTAACTAGGCTTTCTTAATTGTATTATAAATACAGTGCATTTTCAAATTGACACCTGTCATGATCTATAGTGTTTTTTAAAATCCTTTAGGAGCAGGATGTCTTTGTGGTCAGCTGAATATAGGAGGTTAATGCTTTGCTTCATGAGGGGATGCTGTCAGCGGTCCTGACAGACCACTTTCAGAAGCAGACCTGGGTTCATAGCTTCTCTTTGGTTGCGGACATGATGAGATAGTGAGGAACAATTACAATATGTCTAGTGGTAGAGGATTACATAGGCATTTTAATGTTAGGAGTCAGGCCTTGACATGGTAGAGAGATGGCATTGATTACTCTACAGATGTCTTATTGTTATACCTCTCCTTTTCTTATTAGATCTCAATATTTCTCACTTTCTCCTGAAATTTTGGTTACTCAGGTTGAGATTTCACAGCTCACAAGATTAATACTCTAAATTCACTTTTAGAGTCCACATAGAGAGATTTTCTCTATTATAATATATTCCTAATCTGTTCTTTCAAATCTCCCAATGGTGCACTTATTGCCTCTGTAACTAAGTCTGTCTACCTTGTCATTCTCTTGTTCTCTTTCTTTCTACCTTTCCTTGCATTAAAGCCTTATTCAGAAAGCTGCTCTTCACCAAATGTGTCTGAAACAGGACAAATTAAGCCTGATCATTTGTTCCTTGAATAAGGACTCTGGATTTGTTCAATGACCCATTAGTTTGTTTTATTGGCTGTCCACAATATTCTTTGAAGTGTTCTCCAACACCAACATTCAAAGACATCAATATTCTTCTTATCTTGCTTGTTTACAGTCCATTTTCAGTCCAATAAACTATCACAAGAATACCATGGTTTGTACAGTTCTAATCTTTGTATGTGTAGACACATCACAGCATTTGAATATTTTTTCCAAAGCCTTCATGCCTACTCTACCATGAGTATTTTTTACTGTTTGTTCCTTTACTGTTTATTCATTGATTTTTGTTGCACCAACTCATATTGATAAATAATTCTAAATTCCATAACACTTTTCAGATATATAGAAGTTACCAAAAAATCTTCTTCTACTATTTTTCTTGCTCTCCCCATTCCAGATGTTGGTTACTTTCACCACCCATAGATATAAAATAGATCAATGCATGCTAGTTTTCCATGCTAACAAAACTAATGATAGCGTGTGACTCAGGAACAGAACTTACTGGTTCTTCTTGTACTTTCACCAAAATGGAGTTCAGTCATATCAACATGTATATTTCTTGGGCACATTCTTTTGTGAACTTTGTGGTCATCATAAAGTGAATTTCAGAAAGATACATCTGAAATTCGTAAACAATATGTATTACTTTTGCTAGTCAGGCCTCCATTAATTATAGGGTGGTGAAATGGAAATGAGATGGAAGTTATGAGATGAAAATTATGTATCATATTTTAAGAAAAATCTTGAGACATAAAGAAAATAGAAAGGGAAAGTTTAGGATAAGTAAGATAAGAGAGGAAAAAGAACCTCAAAGCTACAATTTTTCATTTATAGAAATGCCAAAATCATATAATAAATTTGATTCTACTGATGTTGGAGTTTCATTATAGTTGTTGTTGTTGTTATTGTTGTTGTTGTTATTTTTGGAACTCTGGAAAAACTCCTGCAAAGAAAAAGAGAAGGAAAATAAGTAACAACATTATAAAAGCTGCCACCAATGATGTTTGTTTATGTGGGAAAAAAATTTCCAACATTTTGTGTAGAGCCTCTTGTAATTTTTGGGATCAGTTGATTCCTTGGGATCAACTCTTCTCATCATTTCCCATTCCATTAAAGTACAATAGATAATAAAAAGGCCTTCTCTGTGATCAGTGGCATCCTATTAATGGAATTCTTCCTTTGGATTCAGATGGTTCCCTATTCTGCACAGATAAATCCAGATGTTATATTTAACATATTGGCCACATCCTTGTTTTTGGAAGACCTCATTAGGTCATGTCATATTTAGGATTTCACTGATAACAAGTTTGTATCCCATCTTTTTTCTTCATATTTCAATTGGAAGTTTATCTAGATTTCCACCTTGATGGTTGCTGTGATAAACATCCATTCAATATGAACTTGTTTTCAGGAAGCACTTTGACCTTGGCTGCTGAACTGACTTCCCAGGATTCCTGGGACTCCAGCTGCTATTTTGGTTTCCTAAATATTTTGTAAGTTGCCCAGAGCCTTCTGAAAAGAGTGGCTATAAACATTTTAAATAATAGTAATAGGTGGCCTTCAGTGAAATCATATGATTCATTCAGGATGAAATTTGCATTAAATATTGCTTTTAATAGGAAGGACAGAAAAATGCCACGTTTCCAATGCAGCTGACATAGTTAAGTATTTATGCATATAACAATAAAAAAGAAAACAAAAACTGTCTATTTGGTAATATATTTGATTTTTCTGACAGATAATGCATAGCCAGTCTTTAGTTTAAACACCTGCTGTCAGGTGCAAAAGACCAGGTCCACATTGTGAAGGATCAATTAAGCTGATTTATTGCTAAAGGGTCTATGCATCTTCTCCTCATCTAATGGTCAGCACCTGGTTAGCATTAGATAAGGGTCAATGGCACTGAAGGACTTAAGTCACCTGTGGCTACATAGGGATTCTAGGCTGATCTCTCTTTTCACGCAGTTTATAGATTCTATCATTTCTTCTCCTACACTTGGAAAGACTAGTAAAAATACAGCAAATGATATCAGGAAACAAAATAAAAATCATTCTACAAAAATACATATGCTAGCATTTCAAGGACATCCTTTTTACATGGTAACAAACTAAACTGAAATGGATTTTTTCTCTGGAGTAATAGAAAACAATATATTTATACATATACTTTCAAATATAAATGTGTTATGAGCTTGTACTTTCTTAAGGGAAATCAGATAAAATGGTGAAGTGCCATATAAAGGTAGAATTCTATCAGAAATGAGGGAAAGAATTCTATTAACCTGGAAAATATAGATTTCATCTGTCATCTTCTTACATCTTTAACTCATCATTCAACATGCCTATTGATGGCCAGGCATAAAAAATATTAAAGGAAACACCAAAAAAAAATCATTTTGAATTACAAGACCATTTGCTGGATTATAAAGCTGTTACAATTCTAGATGTTGATTTTTTTTAAAAAAAGATATAACCTAAAATTTGTAGTATCTTGACAGATATTGAGAGTACTAGAATTGAAGTTAGCTTCCAAACATATGGACACAATTATTGATTCAACTATGCAAATTCTATGCAAGGCTCAATTATTAGTGTTACTGTAAGGACCTGCTTCAAAATCCCTTCCAAAGAAAGCAGAACTCTTGGAACGGAGTCATCTCAAAAGGAACTTTTATTAGGAGAAGTTGACAGCAGGCATAGAAGGCAGGATCTGAAGGTTTCCCGCTCAAATCTATAGGTTAAAGGAGCAAGAAGCAAACCCCACCCCAATAGTTCATCCGGTCAGTTCAAACGAGCCAATCCTCATGTGTTAAGTCCATGGTGGGAACGGGGCTGATAAGACTCCATTCCCAAGGCTGTGAAAACGTTGTTGGGTCTTCGCATCTCTCCTTCCGCAGCGAGATATAAGCCAGATGGCCGGAGGCACATTCCTTTCTCACCCCAGGCTGGTATCAAGGGGAGACAGTTCAAAGAGCAAGCAGATAGAGGAAGCAGAGAGGATACATTGTAGCGGTAAAGTGCAAGAAAGAATAAACATGTAAAACCCCAAAGCTTTCCCCCTCTCCCCAGGAGTATGACAGAACCCGCAGAAAGGAAAGATAGAAGAATCCCCCCCCCAGCAAAGAGACGGGTTCTGACAGTTCCTTTCCTTTCCTTTCCTTTCCTTTCCTTTTCCTTTTCCCTTTGTTTATTGGCCATGCATGACCAATACATGGTCACCCTAAGAGAGAGAGAGCATCCAAAGATAATATCAGACTGAGATCCTTGGTCTAATTTGAGTATAAAGAAAAGGTGTCCTTCTCAAAAATAAGCAATAGAATATGTTGCCGAGAGAAAGATTGAGATTCAGTAAAGCCATTCTGATCTGATTATACTACTTCCTTTTTGTTTGCCTTATTAGTTAAAACTGAACTCTCTCTTCTTGAGAGCATACTGTACTATTTTATTGCACTTTGCAAGCACAATTGGGAAGAATCTTCTAGCATCAATCTGAAAACATTATAGCATCCCCAAAAGAGGTCAGAGAAGTGCTTTCCTTTTATCGATTTTATAATGGTGTCACTTGTCCATATTCAAAGTGTTGTGTCTAGCCACTTAAACAAGGTTCTATATTAGGATCAAAATATGAGCTGTCTTTATTGTTTTGCTATTCGAGTTATTTCAAATAGAACTTAGCTGATGGCTATTTTGGAGTTAAATAAGCTAGTGATATCCCTCTCTTCTTTGTCTGCTTAAATAATTATCTAGCAATAAATTCACTGATCTCAGGAATTTGGTTCACAGTGAAAGTCCTGTAACTTAATAACATAAAATAACTCCAACAAATTGAAGAAGAAAGCCTACATCTCCCTTATTTTATCATATATTAGAAACAATCCCAAATAATTGTAATGTATGGAAATTGAGTTTCTTGCCTAGAATAACCATTCTCTGGTATGCAGAAGTAGCAACTAAATGCCTCGTTGTTGCAAGCATTCATAGAAGAGCAACTTTTAACAAGTGAATAAAAATATATCAATGTGAAACATGTTAACTGAATATAACAGTGTATAATTTAGCATTCACATTAAATGTGTGTTATAAAAGTATCATCAACTTTATTTTAGTTTTTAACAGAGAAAATTAAATGTCCAAATTGTGCTAATGTAGTGGTGTAGTCTAGAAGTTTAACAGAAAAGTAGCAAAATCAGAATCATGTTTTCTTCTCCCCCATTCTCCCCTGTCCCAAACCTAATCAGCCAGCTGACTGACACTGGGCTAGTCTCAACCCTAGGAAGAAGGCATGACAAACCATTTCTGAAAAACCATAGGGAAAAAACTATATAGACCTGTCCAGGCAGTTGCCAGTAACCATTACTATCTAGAGAAGGAAGATGGGATATAATTGGTGTAATAAAATTATAAATTATAATTATTGAACAGACACATCAAATTCTATCATGGATTTAAACTACAACATAAGTAGAGCACAGAAGAGAATGAAAAAACCCACATAAACTCATTTTAAAGTAAGAGGAAACATTTTGTTATAAATTTTAGCAATTGGAAGGTATGAACCAGCATATTCCATAGAGCTTGAAATGGGGCACAAAGAAGTAGCTACTACCAAAGTACTAGAGTTCAGTGAACAAGAATGAGACAAACAGGGATAATTTCCCCACTAGTGAGTTCTAGATTAGTCTAGAACACATTTAGTGTCAACTAAATATGTTGTACCTAAATAGCACTAATGAGGACATATTTCACATCATTTCAGCAATGGTTGGGTGATTGCATGGAATCATTAAAGGAAAAATAATCAGAAGAATTATATACGTATTAGTATTAGGATTCTTGAATGTGATTTTTAAGTTAGGTCAACTGAAAACTACATGATGGAAGCATAAATGCTAGTGGTTTGTACAATATTTCTACACTATGTTGTTCATAGCTTTTTCGGTTTTTCCACATTTATCTTCTGCTCTTGCAGGAATTTCACTGGATACTAAAAAGATGCTTCAAAAAGATGCTCATTTGAGAGCTTAAGTTAAAAGGATTTAAAAACAGAGGCTTTCCATCTCTGTTTGATAACTGTTCCTGTCTGAAAGCTCCCCCTTTTATGTGGTAAGCATTCCAGAATAAACAGATTTTTTAGAATCCTTTCAATCAACTCTTGGGGGTGATTTTTGGCCTGACATGAATGGGAAAGGAGTTCCTTCCCTCCCCCTCCCCCTATTTTGTAGGATTTCTTGGCAACCCTTGATACCATTGACTGTACCATCCTTATGGACTCTCCGAAGAGATCATAGCAATAGCAATAGCACTAAGACTTACATACCTCTTCACAGTGCTTTACAGCCCTCTCTAAGCAGTTTACAAAGTCAGCATATTGCCCTCAACAGTCTGGGTCCTCATTTTACTTGGAAGGATGGAAGGTTGAGTCAATCTTGAGCCAGTGAAATTCAAAATGGCGGACTGCTGGCAGCCGGCAGTCAGCAGAAGTATCCTGCAGTACTGCATTCTAACCACTGCATTACCATGGCTCATACATGCTGTTGTTCAGTGGTTCTGTTCCTTTTTCAGTACATTTTAGTCACTGATGCTGGGAGAGATGAATTCAGCCAAATAATTGTTGCCTTGTGTGGAGCCTTAGAGCTTGGCCCTTTCCTCTCCTCTTTACTTATTAAATGATGCCACTGGGGAAGGTCATCTGTCAATTTGTGATGAAATATCATCAATATCCAGTTGAACATCTCTTTCCTAAGTCATATATAAAATTGTCCATGTCTTGACCCAGTATCTGAAGTAGCCTTCAGAATCTTTAGAGGAGAAAAGGGCACATTGATAAATTAGAAACATTTGTGGGCCACAAAGGAATATCGGATGTGCTAATAAGCTACTTGGCAGCCAGCAGAGTTTAGTAGTGCTAAATCCGGCAGAATCAGTGAGGTCTAGTAACATTGGAGGCACTTCACAGAATGTCCTTTAGGCAGTAGCTGATTGTTCCTACTGATGGTAACATTTAGCAGTGGTGAATTTAATTGAGTTAAAAAAAATATTGGCAGGCTTCACAAGGCTGCTTGGTGAACCACACACAGCCTATACAGTACTAAAGGGAAACTGTAGGGTCTAAATGGAATAAAGCAAAGAAAGATGGAGTTATTTATTTAACATAGTTTTCTGACAACTCCAATGTAGTTTACTGATAGAGTGGTACTAGCTTTGAAGGAGAGAACTGCAACGTGGGGTTTCTTCTGGACTCACGACTACAGCAAGAGGAGGAGGAGGGAAACCTTTCCCCAGCTACATCATTTGTTGCTATTGCAGACTACTTGGAGGCTTCAATTAGTTTAATTATGAGCACTGGTTCCAACTGGTTTTCAAATGCAATTTCAAATGCTGCTTTTGACCTTTGAAAACTACAAAAC
Organism: Protobothrops mucrosquamatus; assembly: GCF_001527695.2. Taxonomy (NCBI): domain Eukaryota; kingdom Metazoa; phylum Chordata; class Lepidosauria; order Squamata; family Viperidae; genus Protobothrops; species Protobothrops mucrosquamatus. Next base: position 146,748 of record NW_015386732.1, on the reverse strand, counting down.
ATGGATCTACGGTGCTCAAGGATAATCTCTAACTGGTTTCAACTCATTTAATTCTGGGAAAATCACCTAGTGCTTTCCCATTTTTGTGAATGGGGTGATGATGGTGGTGGCAGCTCATCGGGTTCCTTTTCTATAGCTACATCTATGCTTTCAAGGCTTTGTTATCTTTAAAGGTTTAAAGGTTTCCCCTGTTCAGTCATGATTGATTCAAGGGGTGTGCTCATCCCCAATTCTCAGCTGAGGGACCCTGCATTGTCTTAGCGATGCTTCTGTTATCATATGGCCAGCATGAAAATACGGAACACAGTAACCTTCCCACCAAAATGGTACCTATTTATCTACTCACATTTGCACGCTTCTGAACTATTATCTTAGCAGGACTGCGGGCAAGTAATGGTCACATGGTGTCACATGGTGTCATATGGTGCTTGGATCTCAAACCTGAGCTGTCAGCTTTCCAGCTGACAAGCTCAGTATCTTAACAGCTGAGCCATCACACTGCCCTTTAACAATAAAGGTTTTGTTATCTTTACATGTTAGTAAAAAGAGAGGGAGTTTCCAGGGAGAAATTGTTGCCATCATTTACCGGGGGTTATAATACATAAAAGTGCTATAGCAAAAAGTGAAAAAATACAACAAAAATATAATATGATGTCATTCTAACAATAAACACTTACAATTCTATATATATTTATCTAATCCAAATATCAGTATATTTCTGATACAGTTATATGACTATCTTTTTTAACTTACTGTATTCTGTATAAATGAATCCCATACATTTATTACATACTAATCTATAAGCAACCTGCTCATAGATGGCAAATTGAATCAAGTCATCAATCTATTGAGTGAAGGGAACTGTAATTTTTTTTTATAAAGTTGCAATATTAGTATTTTGGCCATAGTAAAGGCATAGAGAATCCATTTATATTGTCCAGTTGTCAAATTCCATGTACTAGGTTCAAGAGAAAATTATCTTCTGTGAATTTTAGCTTTTCTTGCACAATCAAGCTTATATAATTTACTTTCTCCAAAACGTGGTAACTACCGGACATTGTAAAAAAAAAGTATTTTGAAGAACCACTTGAAGATGTTGAAGAAACATCTCCAACAAAATGCCATTTTGACAGTTTTTTTCTATACAAACCTAACAAAGTCCAATAAATTCTAAAAAAGTATTTTTTGTTCTATAAGTTGTAATATGAGATGACACCCTTGCTATAGAGACAATATAAAAATGTCTAATTCTTTATTCCTTTCATTTCTTAACACCTGAATTTCAAATTTATTTATTAATAATAAATATCTATAACAACTAATAGTAGTTTTTTTTTACTTTTTAAAAATTAACAAGTTGTTCTAGTATCTCAGAACAGGTGTCTCAGAAGCTGAAATTGCTGCTGGTCCAAACAATGTTAACAAATCACTTATTGGTTTGTTTATGTATTTGGTTATATAGAAATGATTGGGATTCCTTCTGGGTTTTTTTTATTCTTGTTGAGAACAATGTACTTTGTTTACATTGTACTTCCGTTTTAGTGTCATACTGTTTTAGGTATGTGAAGAATATATTGTAAACCACTGAGATTAGGGTTAAATAAAGTTCATGGAATCCTGAAAATCAAGTAGATAAATTATTTTAAATATCTGTTTTGTACAATACTCCTGTCTAAGTTCCTTTGCCACTTTCCATTCTTTCCTTGGAGACACAGAGATGGTGTGCTCCTAAGTCCAACCTAGGAAATTGTCTGGCAGGACTCAATGGAGTAGCGGATAGAAGTGAACTGAGACTGAGTGTGCCACCCTCAGCCTGTTCACAGCACATTGATTTTGGGAAGGGACAATCGAGAAGCCAAGGTTGCCTGGCCCTAACTCAATGTCCCAAGCTACCTCTACTGCTATCCCTCTGTCCCCAAAAGTGGATTGTCTGTAAGTCCTGCACACTGACACAGACCTGCTCCTTTCTACCATCAGCGCCTATCAAGTTTCAATTGATCACCAGCTTACTTGAATTAATACTCTTCATTCTATATCTAAATTATCAGAATGAGGTCTTCCCTTACAGTAACTATAACTGAAGTATGTATAACAATCTTATTCTATCTTGTGCCTGATTCTAATGCAAATAAATACCTCATTCAAATTGTTACGGAATGCACAGGAACATGTTTGAATCATACAAAATGATTTATAGGAACATCTTAAGCTCCCACTTTTGGAAGTCCACTGCAGTGTGGCAACAGCTTCCTCTATTATTATTTTTAATATTTTGATTACAGTACATTATCCTCTCTGACGCTCATCTCAGCTGAAATTTTAGGATTGTAGGCAAAATAAAGACTGGCACAGTACCATAAATATGCAACACATTATAAAAGGGAAACCTCCAAGTGGACATTGGTTATACATATATATCCAGATTTTGCTGTAAACTGTTTATTGCTATTGCAATATATTTCATGTCTTTCTAAGCACAGTCAAAATGTTTGAAGAACATCTAGACCACTTTTGCAATGGTCTAGACCATGATGCAATGGTCTAGAGAAGTAGTGAATATGAATTCCAAAATGTTCATCACAACAAATTGTATTTAGTTATATGAGAACCAGGCAGCTAGTGATAGTGTTCCTAACAGACATATTTGTAATTATTTTTGTGCTTGTTTTGGTTAAATTTAGGTTATTTCCTTTAAGGTTATTTTATTTTTTTATAAGCACCTCCCAGGATTGGTTGGAGTTGGAGTTGGGCAGTATCCAATTGAGTTGGAGTTGGGCAGTATCCAATTGAATAAAATATTAAATGAATAAAATTGTACATTATAGTAATTTAAAGGAGATGCATGGCTATAAGCAGGGTTGTCTGCCAGATTATGATTTAAAAAAGCCAAGATGGAGGTCATGACAATGTGATTGACAATTAAAATCTGCCTGCTTTTTTAATGGGTGTTTTATTTGCAGGCCAAATACTACTGTGGCAGCCTTCTTGACATATTCTGCCATGCACTGTGAATGGCCCTGGTTTTAGAACAGCATTCTTGCAGGGTATCAGTAACCCATTCACCAGAGCCGTGGTGGTGCAGTGGTTAGAAGGCAGTATTTCAGGCTAATTCTGCTGACTGTCCACTACCAGCAGTTTGGCAGTTCGAGTCTCGCTGTCTCAAAGTTGACTCAGCCTTCCATCCTTCCAAGGTTGGTAAAATGAGGATCCAGGTGGTTGGGGGCAATGTGCTGATTCTGTAAACCGCTTAGAGAGGGCTGTAAAGCATTGTGAAGCGGTATATAAGTCTAAGTTACTATCACATACTTGAAGTGGTTACTAGGAACAATAAAAGGGAAAAGGAAACCAAATTTATTTGGCGTCTCATTTTTTTCCAGTCCATATTTCTTGGTATTGGTTTATTGGGACTGGATTATTTTCATTCTGCATCATTGGGAGCTGGTTCCTAGATCAGATCTGTATTAAACACTTGTTGGTAGCTTCCATCTCCACTGTGAAAGGCTGCCTGTAATATAAGACAATCTGCTTATTCATGGTTTTGCACTGACAGATATTGTAGCTGACATAAATTCATTTACAATTTGATACTGGATAGTTGAAGAAATCAAGAACATCTATCTCATCCAACACAGAGGCTGTTTCTTTTAAATCTATTGGAATTTATTAAAAAATCTCAGTGGTTTTGTATTCATCCCACTTCAGAATGTAGATCAACTTATTTGCAGAAAAATATAGTACAATAATAATATAACTATAAGCAAATTATTGCCCAAGTGCTTCCAAGAAAAGAAAAATATTGGCCATAATTATAATCAATGTAGATAATTGGTAAGCAATAAGGGCAACCACAATAGTTCATTATAGCTTATCTTCAATTAGTTGACAACTGTATTTCTCAGCATACATAATGTAATTTGGAGGAAAGGTGTGTAAGAATCTATTTCAAGACAATGAACTCTTAAGAAGATAATAAGTGTCATTTCTTTTTGCAATCTGTTAACATTTATTTGGCTTCATTATATAATATACAGGTACATTTCCCAAAAGAAATGATTTCTGGGTGAAATAGGACATTTGTGTACAGGCTTAAATATAAGAATACCCAACTCCATCTTCACTTCCAATGTAGTAATAAAAATCAAGTAATAACAGTGTAATGCCATTATAATTCAGCCAGTTCATCCTGAGTGGCATTTGAAAAAAAAAATAGTTGTCTGGTTGGTGCATTATATTTAGAAAATATAGTACATAGGCTTACAACTCCTCCCAGCTAAATGCTACTGCATATAGCACATAGGCTTACAACTCCTCCCAGCTAAATGCTACTGCTCAGTGCAATGTATACCTTTAAAAATAAAATTATGAATGGTTTCTAACTTTACAATTAAATCAAAATATTTATCCCCTGCATTTGTTCCATGGAGATTCTGCTGCTGAATGGAAAGTTTGCAGCAGCCATTGTACAACATCAAAGGTGAACATTGATAGACATCACATGAGGGAGACAAATAAACAGAGGCAAAGCAACTATTAGAGTAAAAAGCATATAGATCAATCAAAAGAATCAATATGGGCATAAACATATGATGAAAAGGTAATTAATTCTTTTCTTTTGTATGCCTCCCTCTGAAAAGCATTCACTCTCTATGCATCTCTTTCATGTCTCATCACATTTCTTTTATCACAGCAGTATTTTGCCTGCTCAGAAAGATTTTCATCTGTCAGATGGGTTTTGATACTAATATTTTAAACATGCAGAATATTAGCAACAGCAAAAACCCTAATACATTTTTTGCACTGATATTGTAAGCCATCTCATTGATGGTGCATATCTGTAAGTTTTTAAACCATCAGACATCAAAACATTTCAGTGACTAAAAAGGGTGACACAAGTTTCTCTTTGAATGCCAGATCACATTTGCTTCATTTGCTTTGTGTATGTGAGTGCATGTTTCGATCAGACTATTAAAATATATTTGTATATGAAGAGATTAAATAAGATACAGTGATTATCTGACAATTATTTTATCCCACTATAACAGGTAATTTGAGAAATATTTCTTAAATCCAGTCTATCGTGTAGGCATCAAATAGTATAATTCTGTTTGTTTAGAATTATAACTATTTATGTCTTTGTTTCTATAGTTAAATTATATTCTTAATTTTGTAGGAGGCTACCTTTAATTGCCCATTAGAACAAAACTATATTTTCATGGAAACAAATATACAGTTGAGTATAGCTCACTGGCAAATGTATCTGTATGACCATGTACACACACATGCACAGATACACACATATAGAATGCTAAAAAGAGCAAGCATCCATACTTGGAAGTAAATGGTTACCAAATGGCAGCATTAAAAAGTACTCTTTGAAAGGACACATTTAAAATAGGTGTTTTGTCACTGAATTGATATTTGAAGTAAGATTTAGGATTCTAATATAAAAAGCTTTGAAACCCAAGTGGTCTAATATTAACTATTATCTTAGAAATATTCTTCTTACTCTCAAACTCTGAAGGAGGTACCCTATTTTTACATGTCCTTTGTGGTGATCTTGAAATTAGCAACAGGTGTTATACTATCCCAATTTCTCTCAGAGAAGAGTTTGACTGCTCTTGCAGTAGCATAGCAATTACAGTTTCTTACTGTGAGGATTGAAAGACACTGGGACTGAGGTAACTGTCTATTCTGGAATACAGTTTCTGTATCTTGGTTTGCGGTTGTTCATAGGTTTATAAAAAAAAAGTATCTAGAATACAAAGCTTAGGGAAGTAGCTTAGAAGAGCTTAGTTCTCACTGAGGAAAGCAGTTTTCTGATCCATGCCACAATTGGTGGTTAAAGCTAACTCCCTCTCAATCAACATCTAACAGGGCATGATTTAATAAGGTTTTATAATCTACAAAAATGGGAGGAGTGAGAGGAGGGGGAGGGCCCCATTATTGTCATTCATCAAAGGACCCCTTTCACTTTTCTTTGCTTTCACCTGCTGGGACCCATTTGGTCTCTTTCAAAGGAAATGCACTGACAAAATGAATGAGAAATGCAAGAATAAGGGCCCTCATTCTATCCAATAGCATAATCAATGGGTACTTGTTATCCCTATTGTATTTCACAGAGGTAGTTGTAAGACAATTAAATCTTGCTTCTCAGGCAAATAATTTTGGTAGTTAACCTGAAGCAGCCAACAATATTGAAAAGAATGAATGCATGTGAAGCAATGATGTAATGGGATACTCTTTTGCCAAGAAAGGGAGGAGAAAGGCCTTTATGATTTCACTAAACTACAGTATATGTGAACCATAATTACTGGCTGATAGCATACAAATCCAGGAGACAGAACTGCTAAAATGCAGTTTCCCCAAAAATGTGACAAAAAAGGTGAGTGACTTTGATACTATTTTTTAAAATTGCACATTTAGTAAACCAGAGCAAAGGAAAAAAAGTTTTTACACAATATTTTGGTAACTCCCTATTTATTAAGATAAAACAGTGTATCTTAATAGAGACTTTTATAGTTAACATCAGAGCTGTTGTATGACATCTAATTTAGTTTTAGTTTTAATTTCATTAATATTCTTGTATTGAATTGCACTTAAAGACCAAGATGTTGCATAGAATATATTTTAATTCAATTTTCAAAACATTATATATTTTTCTGTCTCAAAATTTTAATATTCAGTTCAGCAACAAAGACTTCATAGACCAAAGACCAATATCCATGTTTATATTGAAAATTATTTCTCCCATCTATATTAACTCTGAGTTACAGATTTCCTCTCTTTGATTTTAGTGAGAAAATACTGAATCCTCAACTATTTAAATAATGTTATTCAGATAATTGTATTCCCATTAAATGGAGAGGAACACCCCTTACTGTTCTACCTTAAAAGCCAGTTCATCCTTTTTTGGTCTCTTTCTTTGGGCATGGAAATTCTCCATTCATTTGAGCCCCAAAGCTTACAAACTCATAACCATTCTTCATAATAGATTTCAGATGCAACACTTATCAAGAATTAAATTTAGGAAGTTGCAGAGTGCATTCCCATCAACAAGTAAACATAGTGTTTAGGCAACACTTTAATATTATTTTGGTCAGGCACCGCGGTGGCAATGAATGGAGGGAAGACAGCACTTTTTTCAGGAAGCAAAGTGTAAAATTCAGTTTGTTGAGCCACAATACCCTTTACTGTACAGTCATGGTTCTTTTAGTATTATTTTGAAGTAAATAAATAGATCAAACACTAAATATTTCTTGATATAAAACTCTGTATTCAGTCCAATTAAATTTAAATTCTAGGAATCAGTGTGCTAAATCATCTGATTGTTAGACATCTCATGTAATCAGGAGTTCACTCTGATTTCCATATGGATCTCTCATTGTTTTATCATCTCTATGCAAATGGCTGGATTGAGGGAGAGACAGTGACTATCTTAGGTTTCTATGACTAGAGTAGATGGGATCCTCATTCACCCCATTCCACCTGTATTCACTATGTTGCTCAAGGTCTCATCCTGTAGATTTCAGTGAATCTTTAGAAAGTACTGTTCACTGTCTTAGACTGCATCCAATCACCCTTTACCTGGGAGTAGCTGTAGATGAACTCAGTGGGACTAAGACTTGCTCTGCAGCAAAACAAAATCTTACTATGATAATGTTAGCTGCTCCCCCCAATGATAAACCACAAATTATGACATGACATCACTCTTACAGTCAGTCCACTTTAATTTGTCAAAGAACCCATTTTATCCATTGTAGCCAATGCTTTCTTTTAATATTTTTTAGGAAATTGCTAGGTAGTGGCCTACGCTGAATGAAAATTGGAAAAATATTAAATGCCTAGGGAAAGAATTATATGTGAATTGTATGTACCTTCACAGCTGCATACACAAAGACATGTATACTTATTTCAGATGCTTAGTACAATTTATTTAAGCATTACCAGTTAGACTAGGCAGATAAGAAGTTAAACCTATGTCTTTATCATTGTCCAACATTGACAGAACTGTCAAAGATGAACTGCTTACCATTTATTCTCTAGTAAATATATATACTGAATGATTTATTTATACTGTATTAAAATCCTAGTTTTTATTTTGACTTTTTTTTATTTCTCCAAAAGAAAACATAAGGATGACGAAACACATTTTTTTTAAAACAGAAGGGAATGAAAATGTTTTATGCTGTGTAAAAATCTGAATAAACAACATCAAAGTTACCTAAATTCCAACATATATAAAATGTGTGTAGGATTTTGAGCTCTAGGGAAACTGATAGATCTTTGTAAGGATAGCCTCCCACAAGAAACCATGATCACGATGGAGTAAGACATGCTATGGTTTCAGTTTCATTCATCCCAACCCTGCCTTTGAGTCCCTGTCAGTTTCTGTACCCTTCAACAAAAAAATGATTGACAGATTGTTTCAGGTTGAGGCATGGGGGACCAACTGCTGTTGTTAGTCAAATGTTACTATTAATTCAATGTAGAGAAGTGAATGGGAGAAAGGATAATAGAATTTTGTTCATGTTGTGCAGCATTTCTGGTCATACAAATGGCCGCCTGGAAAGTGACATACTTCCTAGGACTGCTATTATTCTTCACAGGAATAAATTGCATTACTTCAACGTTTTTTTTTCTTTCATCAGCACCATAAAAGAAGGTAGCATCGAAGAAAGTAACTTTTGTTATTTTTCCATACGAACACCATGTTCATTTAATTTTCTGTACATTATACTGAATGTATTCATCTAAATTCAGAATCTTGAATTTGTCTCATTTGTATCATAGCAGACATTCTATATTTGTATTTGTTTCCTTCCCAGAAATGGTAATTATGCACGCATTAACATGGGTTTTCTGCATATGTTGAGCAAAAGAATATTATGCAGGATCAGATGCAAATATCATTGCAAAATAATATATATATATATACATATATGATGCTTTACTAATTTGTCATTAATAAACTAACTTTCTCTTAGAAAAACTTCAAGTCAAATATTTTAAACAACATCACAACTGTCCAATCAGCACTCAAAGCAATGTAAAAATATTAAAACAATAAAAATTTGAAATTAACTTTTAAAGTCTTAACACTTTTTCTAAGCACTAAGGATAACTGCCAATTACAGTTGCATAGACAACACATTCCACAGCTGGAAGTAGTAGAGGAGGTACTTAATAAGGGATGTATAGGGAATGGGGTCAAAAAAGGCAAGATGATGGCTGTAACTATGACATTAAAATTCTACTTCTGTTTACATGTTTTCTATTGTTTAAATAGATTATCCCATACCTCATTATTGCATAAGTGCCATTGTGCATATTGCATGAAATTCCTTATTTAAAAAGTACAGAGACTTCAAATGCATTCCATAGAATTAATATGGATACACAGGGTAATCTTTTTAATATGCATTCTCATATTTTTGGAATCATACCCCATTCCTCTTCATACTGTCATCCAATTTTTAAAGCAGAATTATATGCCTAGGCCAAACATTAAAAAGAATCACTTGAGATCTGCTGATATGATGAATTTTTGAATTGATTGTGTCACTGAGCAGGTGGTTTCTAATCAAAGGCCAGGTTAATAACTCTACAGATGTGACTCTCATTGTCTTATAGACAAATGTTAGCCAACAGTTGCTGCCTTCCAATATAAGTTACAGTTAAACAAGTTCGAATGTACACTTTCCCCCATATATTGATGGCAAGGCAATTAGGAGTCAGCTCTCAGATTAGCTATATAAAATTTCTAAGTATTTTTTAGCAATGGAATCCCACCTAGATTTTACAGAAAAAAAATCCAAGGCTCATTTAACAGAAGCGTATGAATTTATGATTCTGCAGTGTGCGTATGTGTATGTCTGTGTGTATGTACATTTTAATATCTTTCTACTATATTGGTAACAAAGTCTTCAAATCCGTATTTGTTTTGAAATAATCTCATTTAGGACTGGCACAAACTAAAAAGGATATAGCAGGGCCAGATTCATTACAAGCTGTCAAGTGTTGTGTTTAAGATGGAGGCCATACAAATCTTTTAAATAAAGAAATAAAGGCCAACTGGTGCCTAAACACAGCCCAATAATGATGTCCCTCAATATAAACAAAACTCTCACACTATGAAATGGAAACAAATGTAATATCTGACTTTCAAATCAAAGTAATCCAGCTCCACTTCCTGAATAATAATAATAAAAATCAATATATTTTGCATAGCCAGGTCGTCACTATGTAATCATATATTTTATAAAGCAACAATCATCCTCTCCCCCCAAAAAAAACCCTCTGTAGTATTTAAGAGCAATTTTTGATCTTGCACATTGACCAATGGTAATGGCTGTCAACTTATGGTTTCATTAAATTCATTAAAAAATTCATTGAAAGGCAGATGACCAATCATTGCAAATTGTATTGTAGTTTGGTACATCCAGAATCACTGCACACTCCCTGCAATGCTAGTTGCTGGGAGATTTTACACCGGAAGAGGGTGGGCTGTTGGTCTGGTCTGGTTGGGCTCTTAAGTTATGAATTTGTGATTGAAAAAGAGAAGGGAAACTTCTCCTGAGCATTTCTCTGAAGAACATTTTCCTCAAGGTTGTTTATCTGAATGGAAGACTAAAATGGAATCTTTTAAATTACATGCAATTCTGTGGCACTTACTTACTTCTAAGGCATATGATTGTCCTGTTAGAATGATTCTACTGACTTTTCTTTCCCCAAATATATTTTAAAAGGGCACTGCAATTTTGGTGAGACATTTCTTACAGCAGACATGTCAAACACAAGGCCCGGGGGCCGGATGCGGCCCGCGAAGTGGTTTCATGCGGCCCACGAAACCATCCTGGAAACAGTGAGGGAACGCCCCCCCCGCCTTGGCCCTGGCCCAGGCCAGCTGGGAGCCAATGTACAATTGAAACACATTCAGTCTTAGCTCCACAAGGCCGTCTAGAAACAGCGAGGAACCAGCCCCTGCCACATCAGCCCCGCCCCTGGGTGCATGCTGGGGAGGTGTCACCCTTTGTGAGAAATGAAGAAACGGACCGTGCCTTGGCGCTTGCCCCGGTCCCACCCCCTTCTGCTAGAGACCCTCAGATCTGTCACACTCCTGCCCAGGCCCCCAAAGGCACCCTTGACACAAATGATGTAGAGCTGGCCATACCCACCCAGTAGGCCACACCCACTCCATCCATGCCCACCCAGTAGGTTGCACCCACCCTGGCCACACCCACCCAGCCCCCAAGGGCAACTGCAATGCTGATGCGGCCCTCAATGAAATTGAGTTTGACACCCCTGTCTTACAGTGAGTGCTTTATTAAATGTTACATTTTCCAAAAGTCTGTTAATTTTTAAATTTTAGTTACTCATCGTGCCAATGAAAATGTTTTTTTTTTAACAATTCAGATTAAACATGACACAATAGATAAGGAGCATTACAAAAATTGACTGAAGAAGAGTGTGGCATGGAAAGAGTTAAGGACATGATAGCTATGGGTGGGGGAACTCTGTAGTGTCCCCTCCCCTTTCTTGGTGCCCTAAGTATATGCTTAGTTTGTTTTATGGGATCTTGAAGCTATACTAAACTGATCTGACAGGCATCAGAAACAATCCTTTGTTCCAAACCTTACAAAACCTTGCTGTCCTTAAATAACTGTATAGAGGATGACACGAAGTCCTGTAGAATGGCCACAACAGATATAATGGTAGTAGTTTCTTATTTTAAAGCATGAAACTGGAATAATCCCATGGAAAGATATTGCAAATGTTTAAGTCTCCAGATTGAGGGTGATCCCAGTATCAGTAATAAGACTATAATAAAGAAATGGAGGGATGGTAAACCATGGGAGAATTTTGTTCCTTTTCCTATGTGGTTGGATGAATTTTGTCTGCATGAACTTTCTGGGTATATATCTAAGTTTGCCTTTGTTGGCAAAATATTATTATTTTTCCAGCTTCTTTTTTAAAAAACTATATGTTCTGGCATTCACAAAACTGGGTGCCATGAATCATACTATATCAAACATGACCTCATAATCTCATTGACTTTAACGGATATGTCTATAATGCATTGTGAAGGATTTACCTTGGTCCCTAGATTTGTAAAATTAGATTCACTTTATTTTTTATATGCATTATTATTTATTGTTTTCCCTTCACCCTGTACAAATAAAGAATTGGGAAGGGTATATTCCAAAATGTTTAAAATATATTAATCCTTCTTACATATCACCTCATAAACACTAGTGTTGTTTCCTGTACATAGGAATATGATTAAAAATGTAGCAACATGGTTTTTTCTACTTGTCTGAAGCAGCTGCACTAGACCATCTGACAATGTAGAAGATTTTTAGGAGAAGAGTGGAATGAAATAAGGGGGCACTGAAAGCCTTTTCATTACATATTGGCATTCTGTGTATGCTGAATGAGGTGTGGAACTAGGGCATTTTCCCTGCTGACACATAGAACACTCTCTACTTAATTAATGCCTGAAGAGCATTTGTGTCTGTAAAAATGAAGAAAAGGTTTCATGAAATGGTGGGAAAGAATATAATCTTGTGGTCAGTCTTCTAGAAGTTTCCAATCACAATGCTTTGGTAGAAATTTATTATCCTTTACCTGGAGAATTAACCCGGTCCTATCTAAAAACAATGGCCACTTTTTCTAAAAATGCAAAATTTCTTTTTTAAAAAAGACTAGTCAAAATATTCTGTTCGTACCTTTCTGTGATAATACAGGTTCTGAGTACCTGCTCTGCACTGTCTGTAATGTTTGATACATATTGTAATTAAAAAACACAAATAGGGTAAAGATTCAACATTCATCAAAATTATTAAGTCTATCTCTTCAAATGAAATGGTAGATAAAGTCCTTACTGGGAGTCAATTTGATATAGAGGCTAAAGCATTGGGCTAGAAACTGGAGACCATGAATTCTAATCTCACCTTAGGTAAAAAGGTGGTTGGGTGACCTTGGGCCAGTCCCTTTCCCTCTGCCCTAGATAGGAGGCAATGGCAACCCCTTCTGAAATCTTGCTAAGAAAACTGCAGAGACTAGTTCAGGCAGTCTCCAGAGATCAACAGTAACTTGTTTGATGGTATTACAGATATCGTCCCAGGATGGAAGCAGTTCCTAGTAAGGCCACCTTTTGCAATTGACTAATAACGAATTTGTCAATGCCAATGGTGTTCAAATGGTGCTCTAGTTGTTTTGGGATTGCACCCAAGGTGCCTATTACTATTGGTACTACTTTTGCTTGCCTTTGCCACAGTCTTTCTATTTCTATTTGTAGGTCTTTGTATTTTGTTATCTTCTCCAGTTCTTTCTCATCTGTTCTGCTATCCAGACTTTTTTGTCTTTCTTATCGACAATTGTTAAGTCTGGGGTATTGTTGTTGTTGTTGTTGTTGTTGTTGTTGTTGTTATTATTATTATTATTATTATTATTATTATTATTATATACACTGATACAAAATCCTTACCAAGTTGGCAACTTTGCTTGCAATTATAATTGTATTCATAACTGACTTTAAAAAAATACAACTTTCTAAAACCCTACACCTCTTATTCTAAAACTCTGGTTTTGTCCATTTGTTTTTGTGATTATGTGGGGATTTTGTTTTAAAATTTCATTTTTTCAGATTAAAAAAATAAAATGTATACCAACCTCAGATTTGGCTTAAGTCTGCTTCCAAAATCACTGAATTGAGCCCCCAAATCGCATTTTGTGGTGAGAGTATCCTCTTAATAGTTAGACATAGCAAAGGAGCCATGATGGTGGGAACAGAGACAGGCTTACAGGGACCAACAAGCTGGAATCAGCAGCCAAATAATTTATATGAGAATGAACAGCTGACCCTTTACATGGGCATCTGTATTATGTTGTCTGTTTTATTTCATTTGTTCTTACTGTTAGAAGAATAGAGCACTCATTTAAAAAAAACAACCCAGAAATGTTGAACATATCCACTGTATATTTTCATGGATGTGCTTTATCTCATTCTAACTTGATCCATAAAAAATTAACCAAAATAAAATGGAAAAGGAGTTGAAGTTGCATGCAGAATTCAAAAATCCTTAAATAGCAGTGCATTAAAAAATTCTTACAATGAAAAAAAATCACATGATAACAGTTGGGGGAAAAAAGGAATTTATTATGCAGTGTCTGTATAAACAGAACAGTATCAGTAGCATAGGGAAATAAATTATTCTGCTCACTTTCCCAGGATGTAATATCTCTTCTGAGCATATGTAAATTTGCTTTAAGAGGTTTAAAAAGGAGTTTCTTAAAATATACTCCAAACTATAACAGATTTGTCATTCATGCACTGCTGAGCTTAGAAGCTTAATTTTACTTTTTTTGCTATTATTTTAAATCAAGGCACTTATCTAAAAGATCAAAACAGCTTTTAAATGGACATTTTTGTGATAGAGAAAATGATAATATGTGTAGAAATATGGTAATTTTTCTACAGTGAGAGAGATACTGATAAAGAACTGATAGGTATGCTCTGAGCATACATTTACTATGGGTTAAATTAATTCTCCCTGTAATCTAAATATCAGCATCCAGCCTAAAGAAAAAAAATCAATTTGTCTCTATCAGCCTAGATTGAGAATCAGCAACATAAATAATACTTCCTTGGTTTCTAAATGGAAATTAAACTTAAACAATGAAATAAATGTAATGGCAGCATTTTAAATAGATGTTGATCCAGCATCCCAGGTATGCAAATGAATTGCACTCTCAACTATCAAAACTAAAATATATACTTCACTGTCATCACCTAGGCCACTGTATAGGTGTTATAGAAAAGGGCTGGTAAAGTGCTTGGGTTAACAAATGCTAGATTTCTTGAGTATTCTTTGACTGATGCATAGTTTATATGTCAAACATCAGATCTCTCTATGCTCCCAAGGAAATTTGCATAAATTCAAATCCACCAGATTGGAAATTAACTATTTTGAAACAGAATTTTAAAAAATCTGTTGTTGCATTTTTAAAAATCATCTGAACCATAATGATAATAAAAATATTGTAGATACTATGGAAAATATGGCTATGTGGTTATCTCTTTCTATTTATTTATCTATAAACATAGGAGTGTGCTTTAAGTCAAGCCTAGGAAATGAAGGGCTATCAAAAAGCCTGGTGAATCACAGATTACTGGATGCTGTTCAAAGAATTTGCATGCGGAGAAATCCCAGGGCAGTGCTTTCATGCCATCTAGTGGAAGCAGGCAAGATATTTTGCAAAATCCTTAAACTTCCCAAAGCTCCCTCAGCAAGGAGCCTAGTCAGCATTCAGGGATCCGTTTAAATTTATTGCATGAAGCACATGAAAAGCTATCATAACTTGTCCTGCAGTGTTTGTGTATGTTTGAGTGCATTCACAAAAAGCTTAAATAGTCAAAGCTTTAACACTATTACGTTCCTCAGTAAGGCTGTAGGGATTATATTGATTATGTTCAATAGGATTGGATATAGACCCAATAATTGCCCTTTCTTCCCCTGCTCCCCATGCTATTTCTACAGGTTTCCTTAAAGCTTAAATAGAATACTGGTGGTTACTAATAAGTGTTTTATTTCAAGATGATGATATTACTATCCATTCTATTTCTTTGAGTTTTTCCATGCTTTGACTGGCGTTAGCTTTGATGGTGTTCTCTTCTCACAAATCAAACAAATAATACATTTCACAAACCACTGGAATTGGGCCTACTAAAATTCAGTTGGTTTTTCCACTGGATTTCAATTTTATTTCATTATCTATATTTGACCCATTCTCCATTAGAACCTCCCTCGTTGGAAGGCTAAGATGACCCATCACTTTTGTGAAGCTAACTTCAGTGGCCCTATGAGTACTCCAGCATGATCTTCAAAGGGAAATGAAACCTAATTTTTCTCCTAAGAAAGTGAAAGTGTCTTCGAAGCCTGACCCAGGAACCCCTCCTCTATTTTAATCACTGTTACTAATATGCTGAACAAGTCTACGTTTATTTTCTTAATACTTATTAGATTTGATAAAGGATAATTTGTTCTCAAATTACTTTCAAAGAGAAATTCTTATGGGTGTTCTTCATTTCTTTAGTGATGGGACAAAGGCAAGTGTGACTATCCTGCTTTTCCATCTATAAAAATTGTTCTGTGGTTTGTAGCCCCTGGGAATCTCACATTTGCATTACACCACACAAGAAATTGTCTGAAATGAACTTGCCTATTATGCATTTTGAGAGGCTAGGAAGGCTCCAGTGTCACGGGAACTAGAAAAGAATAGTAGTAGCATCACCTCTCTAATGTACATTCAGAAACACCATCGAGTTCAAAATAAATTCTCAGGCACTCTTTGAATAAGTCAGGAAAATGGAAGCATCTTTCATAAAGGAAAAACATTTGAGAAATGCAGTTTTTAACACAGAATTGATGACAACAAGAACAATAAATAGGTTGGTAAATGTCAAAATAAAATGGTTGGTGGATGTACCATCATAAGACAAGCCTGTCCCTTACGAACTGCCATGTGATGTTGACGTATGTACAAAAGGGGTAGCTCTTACATCACAGTGCTCTGCCTACCATCTTGCCAATTTTGACTGCACCCTCCAGAGGCTGCAGGTTAATAGCAATTTATACATATCTTGCTGGATCCTTGTTGATTCTCCTCCAACAGCTTTCATGAAACTAACATCTATGTCAAGGCAATGGGTTTTTGAAATCATGTATGTGCAGTATTGATTAGTACTAATAATTATAATTAGGTTTTGGTCCAGTGAAATATTGCAGTGCAGCAAATACAGCACGCTGAACTCAATCCACTTTGGGATGATTTAAGTACTAGAATTTAATCTAATTTATAATCTAATCTTTAGCTTTGTTTAGTTTAAAGCATGTTGTCAGTGTACCTGAGAATGCCGAACCTTGAAAGTAATTCCAGTGGAATTTATTTACTGAATAATAGCTTTGATTAATTGATGTACCTTGCTGCATTAGGAGTATCCTAATAGAAATACATCAGTACAATATTATACATACTGTTCCAAGATGATGACAAAAACATATTAATTAGCCTGATCATAGCACACAACCCTAATTACACATTCAGGGCTGCTCAGAGAGACATTACACAAATAATACAGGAAGTATATATGACATGCTACTAAAAAGGTACACAGACACCATGTCACTTTCATAATATACCAACTCACACAGATGCTTTGTTTTTGATTTCAGTTACTCATTGTATTTGAGGAATGTATACATTGCTTTCCAATAAATATTTCTAGAACACATCCTCATCAGCAGCCAACACCCAGATAAGCAGGGATTAACACCAGGGAAACAATCAAGCAGAAAACAATACCCCAATCAAGAAACTACTAAGGAGAAACTACATCCTCAACAAAATGGCAGGTGAAGCTACTATAAATAAACAGGAAGCAAACTGATCTTATCTAGTTGGTAATAAAATTTCTGCAACAACCAACTAAGCTCAGAGACCACCAAGGACTCCACACTCAAAGTACATTCATTCACTGATTTCTATTTATTCCATCTCTTTGCTTGACTTGAGTAATGTATGATAGTTACAAAGTAATGTATGATAGTTACAAAGTACTATCCAGCCCACTGCAGGTTTAGGGCTTATGTTCAGAGGCATCCTAGACCAGAGATCACCAACCTTTCTTGGTTGGCGGACCAAAGGAATAGGGAAGGGGAAGCATTTTACATGTGTGTGTACGCATACGTGTGCACGGCTCCATGAGCACATGAGTGCTGCAAACGGTGGGGCTAGCACCTGCGTGATACTAGCCCTGCCCCGTTCTTGCATGGTGCAGTGCCTCATTTCCACACTCCGCAGTGTGGTGGCAGCTGTTTTTGAGCCTTGCAGTGTGGCGGTGGCCTGTTTTTGTGCCCAGGTGTGGCAGCATCCTGTTTCCATGCCCCGTGGTGTGGCAGCAGCCATTTTTGTGCCTTGCAGCATGGCGGTGGCCTGTTTTTGTACCCTGCAGTGCACTGGCACCTTTTTTGCACCCTGCAGCACGGTGTGTCCTGTTTCCACACACTGTGGTGCGTCAGTGTCTGCTTTTGCCCATTGCAGTGCGCCGGTGGCCTGTTTTTGTGCCCTGTAGCATGGTAGTGCCCTGTTTTTGCACCCTGCAGTGCAGTGGTGGCCCATTTTCGTGCCCCAGGGCGTGGAGGCGGGATCCTGTTTTTGCACCCCAAGGCACGGCGGCATCCCATTTTCGTGTCCCAAGGCATGGCAGTGTCCTGGTTTTGCATCCCGCAACGCAGTGATGTCCTGGTTTTGTGCCCTGTGGCATGGCATCCTGTTTTTGCGCCCTGCGACCGTGGCACTAGTGCAAGTGAGGGGGTGTAGGCACACACGCATGCACACTGGCCAGACAGTCACTACCAGGTCATGGCCCACAGGTTGGGGACCCCTGTCCTCGACGATTTCACATAAGATTTTACAGAATGACTGCTCCCCACCCCCACACCTAGGATAATTATAAAAGGAATTGAGCATTTCCCATATGCTCATCTAATTTTCCTTGTATATTCTAAGAGAAAGGACTGAACAGAAATACAAGACTAATGTTCCCTCCTCTCAGGATCAACTTGCACTTCTTTTAGTAACACTCTTGCTACCAAAATGATTGGAAGAATAAAATTATCATGATTAAAAATAATAGTACTGTTAGATTGAAACTCCCCCTCTGCGCCAATATTTTCTTCAGAACAGTAAAGCTACTGAGGGTCAGCTTTATAATGAACCAGAAAAAAAAAGGGAAGGGAGCTGGGCAGGTTTCCGTTTCTTGGCCAAAAGCTTCTCCTCCCCATTAATCTATTGCCTTCAGCTTTGTGGAAGCTGCTATACTATCAGTTGTCAGTTCAGGAGCTTCTGTATATGGGATGAGGAGGAAGACAGCAAAATCTGTCATGGGATATATTATTTAATGTATTTTAAAATTAGCGAATGATATACACTACACATTTCTATCACATGAAAAAAATAAAAATGAAAAATCAAAGATCTGCAGCAATTTTGGTAATGGAAGCTATTCCAAGGTTTGGGAAATGCAGAAAGTAGTATTGTTGTAAGACATGCATACTTGCATGACAGTTATATGGCTCCTTCCTTCCTTCCTTCCTTCCTTCCTTCCTTCCTTCCTTCCTTCCTTCCTTCCTTCCTTCTTTCCTTCCTCCATCCCTCCCTCCATCCCTCCCCCATGCCCCCTCCTCCTCCCCCTCTCCTCGCTTCCCTTCCCTTCCCTATCATCATAATCATGATTAGCATTTCTCTTTGGTTTTATTAAACCCGGAACATTTACCATTTGAATGTATTATATAAGCCTTCATCCCACCCAATATCTGCCAAATGCCTTTGGGCTTCTGGAGACAAGCCCTTCACTGCCACTCTCTGCAAGAAAAAAAAAGCTTCTATTCATATGAATGTACACTAGACTGACTTCCACACAAGCCAGGACCTTCATTAGTTCACATGGAAATCCTTCTTCATATTTATAAACATAGAGTTATTTCTTCTGAAGGTGTCTACATTGATTGGAGGAACATGGGAAGGAGGGCAAGGGATGTCTGGCATCCATGGATACTTTGTGCTCCAGGCCTGATAATACCCGAGCATGACTTTCATTTGCACTGGATTCTCATCCAGAAAAATCAACAGGAAAACCCAAATAGCTGAATAACCACCCAATTAACTTCTTTAATATGTAAGTATTTTTACTGCCATTTTCGGTGCCAATTTGGGCACAGCAGAGCTATCATTTTTTTCTTTTATAACTTCTCCCCTTTAGAGAAAAACCTGCTTGCCACTATTATGTAATATGCATTATTATATGAAACTATTTGTTAGCTAGAACCTCCAAATAATAAAGAGGATTACATTTTGTGAATCTAAACTATTTAAGTAAATTGGAAAATTCATATTATTTAAAAATGAACTCTAAATATGTATTTTCATGCGTTCATTTATTTAAATACTATTTCTCTTCATAAAAGAAACCAGAAGGGTTTATAACAGTGACATCCCAGCTTTAACAAAATAACTATGAAGATTTGATTCTATGTATTTCTGTGTCAGAAGGTAGCATTGTTACTATTTAAAAAGCCTAGCATCTTTCTGTTTTATTATATTATGATAAAAATGTTCTTGCACATACCGTAGCAATCAACAACTATATTTATCATTAGAAAAACAGATGCTTCTCTATGTGAAAGTATAATAGAACGGATAAAGAAAGAAGAAGAAAAATGGATCAAATATTCATCATTCTAATGTCCCAAAGGTGCTTTTTCAAAAGGCAGCTGGACTTTTTTTCCCCCTTAAAGACATTTCGTTTCTCATCCAAGAAGCTTCTTCAGTTCTGACTGAATGGTGGAGAATGGAATGGTGAAGGATGGATGGATCCTTCATCCTCCACCATTCAGTCAGAACTAAAGAAGCTTCTTGGATCAGAAGTGAAATGTCTTCAAGGAAAAACAAAGTCCTTTTGAAAAAGAACCTTTGGGACAACCATCACCTGGATGACTGAGAATCTGTATAGACATTCTAATGTCATAAATCTGGTATAGTTGTTAAGATATTTGACTAGGATTTATTTATCTGTTTTTCTAAAAGACATACAATATGGCTGCCCATCTTATGTACCATAAACCTGAACAGTTCACATACAACAGTAAAAAACACCAAATACCATAAAAGCACAACAAAATTTTCCAGAATCTCAAAGGCAACACTTCCCTCCAAGTCAGCATTCAACTTTACTGGGCTTCAGTCTCATTCCACTGAAACACTTGAAGGAAGAACCAGCTCTTCAAGGCCTTATGGAAGGCTAGGAAGTAGGCTCTTAACCAATCATGGGGGGGAGGGGGAATGGGGTTCTGCAGGGCAGAGACTGACATGGAAAAAGTAGACTTACTACATCCTATTACAGTAAGTAACAACATTTAAGAGAAGAAAACTAGATATTCTTGGATCAGGAAGTCTAAGTTTCAAATCCACCTTTATCCATCGAAAGTAATTCTTTTCAAATCATATATGTTATGAAGTTATTCCTTGTAATAGGAATAGGAAGTAGTGATAAAATTAGTGAAGAATCTCATGGTAGATGGCTTTGAAATCATGTAGAGAAAAGAATAAATCAAAGAAATGTGCATATCACAACAAACGATTTAACAATCATACCAAATAAGTGATATGGGGAAAGAAAGAGGAGAAGGAGAAGGAGAAGGAGAAGAAGAAGGAGAGCCATGCTACAAGACTTACAGTTGTCTTGCAGTAGCTGCTTTCCATCAGACTACTAAATTTGAAATATCTCCTTCCAGGTAATGATTATACCTATAACTAAAAAGTGGTCATCTTTCCCTCTTCTCCTTTCCACTGGGCTTCCATTAAAGCAGTGGTTCTCAACCTTTTTAATGCCGCGACCCCCAACCAGTTGTAAGTCGAGGACTAAACCGGTCGTAAGTCAAGGACTAAACCGGTCGTAAGTTGAGGACTACCCAACCGGTCGTAAGTCGAGGACTACCCAACCGGTCGTAAGTCGAGGACTTACGTGGTTCCGCCCCCTGCGCCGGCTGAGGTGTAGCTGGCAAGCGGCAGAGACGGAGCAGGCTGACCACCAGCTGGCCCAGCTCAAGGGAGGTAACGCACCCGCCGGAAAAGGGGAAAAAATGGCGGACAGCCTTGCTTGGCGACCCCCGTGAAATGGTCGATCGACCCCAAATGGGGTCGCGACCCATAGGTTGAGAACCGCTGCATTAAAGTAACATGGAGGCAAGTTAAGAAATATTTGCATTTCTCCCACAGAGGTAATGTTGTTGTTATTGTTATCATTCATCAACATTGGGACAGAATTCTTGTGATTTTTACTGGTCTTTTTTATATAAAAAATCTTCTTTCCTTTGAAGTTGAATAATCCATAAATTAGCTGAACAGCATATGTGTGTTCAAGACTAAATGTGCAGGATTTCACTGCCATCCTACTTGTAGAGGTATCTCAGGAGTCCCAAAGGCTTCCCAAATACTCCCAGGAACTAAAAGCAGGTAGCAGATGGCCCAGAGGTTGCTACTAAACTAAACAAGTTAAAAGAAAATCTCTTAAAACATATCAAAAGTAGTCTGGGAGAATGGTTGTGGAACTGTGTTTTTGAGTTAAAGTGAAAAAACTTAAAAACACAATTTCACAACCATTCACCCAGACTACGGGGACATTGATCTTATTCAAGCAGCCTTTAGGAGGAAAGCTGGCTGGGGAACAGTTTACAGGTTCTAGTAGTTCAATACAAAGAAGACATACATATACTATTTGTCTTTTTCACAATGTTACTAAGCCTTGACATAAAATAAAATTAAGGCTGTGAGTCCTACTAGCCCCACCTCCAATTTAGCTTTCTTTCTTTCTTTCTTTCTTTCTTTCTTTCTTTCTTTCTTTCTTTCTTTCTTTCTTTCTTTCTTTCTTTCTTTCTTTTTTTCTTATTTTCAGGAATATAAAGGACACAGAGAGAAACACATATAGTTTGTACAAACCTGATCAGATATGGAAACAAATTGTATCAATGTAATGTAAGGAGAGACAGCTTGTAATGGATAAGATATCAGGTTAAAAACTGGGAGACCAGACCATGACTTTTAATCCGGCCTTAGGCACAAAGCCAGCCGAGTGACCCAATTCTTCTCTCTCAGCCCTAGGAAGGAGGCAATGGCAAGCCACATACGAAAATTGCAGGAACTTGTCCAGGCAATCACCAGCAATCAATACTGACTTGAAGGCAAGGGATGGATGGGTGCATATGTCTATCTGTATGGAGAAAGAAAGACTGTATCAGACTAGATATATATATTAATATTGTTTAGCTTTCTCTAGACACTTTGCTAAAGTAGAAGGAATAAATGTTTACAAGCTGAAGATATTAACCAGGGGTGTCCTACACAAATGAGTGGATTGGGGAAAACCAGGAACCCCCCCCTCTCCCCGTTTGGTTTTATTTACATTTAATTAAAACTAAATATAGTCTTTCCAATTGATTTCTTTCCAATTGTGCATTTTATTATTTAGAATTTCTGTCACTTCAAAAGTTACAATATGGTAAATCATTTTGGAAACTGCTGTCAAGTTCTCCTAAGATTTTCAGGGAGATATGCCAACCTGGGGTGGAATTAAAGGAAAGTACAGTCCTTTTTCTGTTGCTGTTTCTTTAACACATTCAGAGTAATTCTGGAATCCTTGCACATTAGAAGCACTGTAGAATCAACATAATTTGTCACTAAAATCCTACTGATATTTGCAAGAAAGATACTACCAAATTAAATATTTAGAAAAAGAAAATTCAGAGCAGTCTACTTTGAATATGCTTGGATATTCTGTTGTTTCAGACATCCTCTTTATGAGAAAAGTTAACTGCTCAAATGCAAAACTACTTACCTAATCCTTTCCTTGACATGTTATCTTTCTAAATACAAAGTGATTTTGACATGAGATTATTGCAGTACGTGTAGAAATGCTGGGGAACAGGGTAATGAGTGACTTCTAACTGTGGTTTGCTTTATTGATCTTTAAGTCACTGA
The DNA here is from genome assembly GCF_001527695.2 of Protobothrops mucrosquamatus. Classification (NCBI taxonomy): domain Eukaryota; kingdom Metazoa; phylum Chordata; class Lepidosauria; order Squamata; family Viperidae; genus Protobothrops; species Protobothrops mucrosquamatus. The sequence continues at coordinate 123,153 of NW_015386732.1, read as the reverse complement.
TCAGTTAATGACTTCATAATCTTCTAAATTTGCATATTACCTTAAATATTATACATCAGATAAGTATAATTAATAAAAAAGCTCCATTTTATATTTGCCACCCAAATCATGATTAAAACATAAAACATACAGTATATTTCCTTTATATTGTTATTACATGTTCTGGTTTTTTTAAAGAAAAGAAAACAAAGGGAAAGATTTCAGTAGCATTATCACCTTTTCAAACTCATCTTAATTTAAAACAAGGTAACAATAAAATCTCTCTGGCTCCTAATTCAGTCTTCCCAGTAAGGCTCTTGTCACAATGTATAGCTTTCTTTCCTTTGATAAGGTCAGTTTGCCAAAAAGAACAAAGTGCACATGAGTAATACATTACTCAACCACTTGTATACATACATCTATTTTTCTTACCAGGTCTCACTATTCAGAAAGGTAAAGACATGGCACCATGATAAAAAGGGTCATTTAAAAGACTACGCAGAAGCTCTGTACTGTGAAGGATTGAATTTTCACTTGAATGCTTACATTTCCTCATTTCTTTTTTTGCAAAAATATTCTCGTTGAATGGCAGACTGCCTAGAAGTTGGGGTTTGTGTGTCACTGACCAGAATCTGTAAAAATGTTTGAGCAAAATGGTCTCTGGGGAGAAGGACTACTTGGTGAAAGATGCCACAAACCTATCTCTAAAAATAACATCTTAAATTACCTTTGCAATTTGCCACATCCACATTTATGTCAGAATGTCGCTTTTTTTTCTCTTCTTACTCAAGCCACTGATAGAATACCACATTATTAATATTTGTGGGAAATAATAAAATATTTGTACTTACCCCTTGTGGATTCATTGAAAAACTACATCTCCAGCTGTCTGCAAACTCCCCGGCTTCCCACACTTCAATTAAACTCCTATGCAATATGTCTTGACAGCAGTACTCCCATTGGGCGATATCTGGAACAGTGTTACTGTCACTGCCAAAGAAGGAGACTGCCTTTGTAAAATGTTTTTCCTTCTCCTACAAAACACATGGAAAAGGCATAGACTCGTTCCATCCATCCATAAATATGGTAGAAAATGTGCCTCAGCTGCACTTGTAATATGTTACCAGTTTAAAAATTGTGCAGATAGCGAGAATACTCTGTAGTCTTGAGGACAGTGGGCAACACTGACCAGTGTAGTTTTGGGGACTGTAATGGTTTGTCCTGGTGGAACTGACAATTGCTAGCTAGGCTCAGTTTGTTGAGACACCCATGTAAATAAGGTAAAAGAACTCAGCCAAAAAATGGTAAATATTATTTGGAGTAAAAATAACATTAAAGCCTAAGAGCAATGTATACTTTCATAAAAAAAGAACACATTTTTTCTAAACATGAGCCCAGATCAAAACAAACTTTATGTATTCCCTTCTGTTGCTAGGAAACATATATACAGGACCTCTAATTAGCTCTGTCTGAGTGACTCCTGCTACTATATATTTTAAGATTCAGAGATGAAATTAATCCTTTATATCTTTTTGCTGTGATTTTTCTGCCTTTACTATTTCAATTCCCCAAAGTAGCTTATTTTCTTTTTCAAAATAATACAACACAGTTCCACATGATTTTTTGTTTTAGGTTTTAATTGGGTGGACCTATCTGCTTTATAATTTCACTACTGTAGAAAGTTAAGTACTCAGAGGTTACTTGCTTTTTATGGAACAAAGAGTACCATTCATTTTCCCCCTAAATTATGCATCAGAGTATGTATGAAACATGTTCATGTCAGGGACAACACGTAGCCTTTTAATGACATGTTTGAAGCAATACTCAGAAAAACTAGGGAGAATTGGGAGAAAGATGGAGGTGAGATCAGGATAAACATTAAATGTCACTTATTAAATGTCACTAAGGATTTTCCCCCTATATATTTGACAATTTCCTGTTTCTATCATTTCAAAATTACAATTTAGTGGCAACTTTTGGAAAACTATGGGTTTCTCATTTACAGTTTACACAGTATATGTGGTCCCACTTTAATCTCCATTTTCTTATTTTTTTTAAAAAAAATCTCTTTTTTTCTTTTCACTTTGCAAAGCTTATTATTTAGCATTTTTGTCCCATAGAATGCACAGCACACAGCTCAGGGGAGGGGAGAAATACAGTTCAAATTTAGCACAGGTGAATGTGACATTGCATGAGAGCACTAATTTCCATTACCTGCTGGGTTCTTTTGAATGAAAAATATTTGCTGATGAATATGATTTCTGACATGAGATTAAATGTACTTCATGTGATCACACTCACATACAAGAGGTTGGGAATATATTTCATCTACACTGGGATGGGGGGAGGGAAAATGACATTTTAGGCAGTGACCTTTGATTTGAGAATAGAAATGTTATAAATTCATAAGATAAACATTGTTTTCACCTTTGAAATGATGGAGGTTCAGAACAATAATGTTAGCAAAATATAGTTAATTGGCTAAAGTAAATAAATTTAAATCCAGTTAAAATGAATGGGATAAGACAATCATAGCATTTAATGTTTACATGAAATTGCTAGGAGATGTCATCAATTGACTTGGGGTGAGTTATTCTTAATATGCTGAAGATACCCAATTATATATCACCACTCTAAGCTAGTGAGGTTCTTACTTGGTGACTAGAGGCTATGATGAACTGGTTGGGACAATAAAAGTACAAACAAAAATATAGATGTTCTGTATGCAAGTAATCAATCTGGCTATTTTCTGGTTCCTAATGAAAATGGATAAGACTTCATCTGAGCAGGAAAACCCACAATTTAGAGATTTTTCTGGACTTATGACTCTACTAGAACAAGTGAAGACCTTCTCCCGGGGACCACTGTCAACTGTATGCCACTTGTGCTTTTTTATATATCAAGAATCCATTATTAAATGATTTATGGCTTTATCACCACTGTATTAGGCCTCAGTAACATACTCTACATGGGGCTGCCCTTGATGATGATCTAGTAAAATGCAGTTGCTCCAGAATGCGATAGCTTCATCTGAAGTACTTGCAGAAAGGATTCTACGTCCAATTCATCTAATCACAATGATGTCCCAGGGTTTAAGGGATTCCTTTAAAACTTTTTAAAGTTTTCCTTAATTCTATCATTTTTTAATTTATTTCTTTGTATGATTGTCATTTATATCCTCTTATATTGTTGGTGGATGGATTATGGATATGCCTAAAATTATTTTATTGTAATTAGCACCTCATTGATCATCTTACATTTACCATCTTGTAATTAAACACATTACAGATTACAACACCTGTTCATGACAGTACTTCATTATGAATGAATAAAAATTAGTCAGAAAAGTACTGATAGTGCTCAAGTCCAAATCTTCTGAACACTTAAGATATTGGTGAATTTAGTACTAATCTTATTTAGATTAGAATCAAAACAATTTTTTTCAGAATAAACCCTGATGCAATTGTTTCTCGGTTGCAGCAGAAAAGGAATTGGTATTTGGAAATTTCATAGACTTCACTGCCTTAATATGGATTTCACTTCATGTTCTATGTTATTTTTAAAGATCACAGTTATTGTGACACGTGGTAGCAATTCAAATCTCAAGAGTTGAAAATTTGCAGTTAAATTTAAATGGAAAAACTTTTGTAGCAAAAAAGTCCTTTCAGACTTCATACTGTTTAGATACTTAAGAAAAAAATAATCTTTTCATTCATGTCACATAGCATTTGAAACCAGGGAAATAAGTAATGAGTGACAAGTTGGATCAGAAACAGAAAAATTTACTGACATAATCAAAACCAACAGATATTTTCAAACATTAAACATATTGCAAAGAATTTTAATGCACAATATGTATTCTGTAGACATAGATATATGCATTCTTATTTAAGGGTTTCTTTAACTACCTTACCCCACCATGCATCTATTGATTATATTACTATTCTTCATTAGATTCTTTATAATCTTCTTCATTTAAAGAAAGACTTGATTCATCTTTTGTATGACCTTTAAAAATATATTTCCAAAAGAAAGAAAAGAAACTTTTAATAGTTATATCTGAGCAAGAGAAGGTCTAAAGTCTTAACACAATTGGACCATTTCAATTTTTTAAAACCAGAATACTATATTTTGCTAGGTCTGATTCCTAGAAGAAATAATTGTAGCTTGTATTATATACTGCTCTTAGTTCATGCTAATCTTGTATTTTATTAGATTTTATTACATTCTCTCACCTCTTTTATTAAAGTAGGATGAACCAAGTGCCAGAACTAGGGAAGGTCAAAGCAACTTTGTGAAATTATGGAAAAAATAGAAAAACAATGCTGTTCCTTTTTATTTGTTCTTAAGACCAGGATTTCTGCAACATTATTTTTTAATGTAATTAATTCAGATATGTCATGTCGGGGGGAAAAACTTCTGTTTACTTGGCTCAACAGCATAGCTGAGTGACCAAAGGGAACAAAATTCAGTATTATCTTCTACATACACAATGTGGCTTCCTATCTTTAAAGGATTTTTCCTCCCTTCCTATTCTATGGGTGCATGAAAAAAAATTAAATATATTTCTCTGTTAGCGTAAGATATTTTTGAACAAGCAAGATCATAAGGGCCACTATGAAATCTATTTTGGCCGATTGTAGCACCACATGAATACTAATATAAACTTTTGTACAATCATTTGTGAAACAGCATCTTCTTCTTGGGAGCCAACCATGGGCTTGTATAAGAAGGATGTCGAATCACAGAAAATAAATTAAGGGAGGAAATCTTCCAACAATGGAATAAGGAAGTGCTCAATTTTCAGTAATTTTCAACTACCATGCAATTTGGCCTGTTTTCCAAAATTTCACCTGCAGAGCTGAAGGTGACATCTCTATCTCTCAAAATCAGAATCAGAATCAGAATAGAGTGGAAGAGACCTTAGAGGTCTTTCAGTCCAACTCCTTGCTCAAGCAGGAGACCCTATACCATTTCAGAGAAGTGGCTATCCAGTCTCTTCTTAAAAATCTCCAGAGATGAAGCACCCACAAATTCTGAAGGCAAGATGTTCCACTGATTAATTGTACTCACTGTTAGAAAATTTCTCCTTGATTCCAGTTTGCTTCTCTCCTTGATTAGTTTCCACCCATTGTTTCTTGTCTTGCCTTCTGGTGCTTTGGAAAATATGTTAATCCCCTTTTCTTTGTGGCAGCCCCTCAAATATTGGAACACTGTTATCATGTCACTCTAGTCCTTCTTGTCACTAGACTAGACATACCCAATTCCGGCAATTGTTCTTCATATGTTTTAGACTCCATCCTAGACTCCATCACCTTAGTTGCTCTTCTCAGCATCTTTTTTGTAATGTAGTGACCAAAACTGGATGAAGTTTTCTAGGTGTGGTCTTATTAAGATTTTATAAAGTGGTACTAATACTTCATATGATTTTGATTCTATGCCTCTGTTTATGGAAACAAGGTTTGCACTAGCTGCTATACACTGCTGGCTCATATTTAAGTGATTGTCCACTAGGTCTCCAAGATCCCTCACAGTTATTGTTTTGAGCCAGGCTTCACTTAATCTGTACTTGTACCTTTACCTAAGTGTAAAACCTTGCTTTTCTTCACATTAAATTTCATTTTGTTGTATAGGGTCTTCTATAAGTCCCTTCTTGTTTTTCTGATGAAAATCGCTTTCAGAAAAGAAACTACCTGGATTTTCCCTTTAGATTGCATTCATGAGCATACTTACTGAGAAAGTGGCTGCAAGAGAATTTATCTTCAAGTCAACATATATAGGATTATACTGTTAAGGACTCGCTGAATCAATCAAGTAACCAAATTCTATGATATTCCTAAATAACATCTGAAAATTAAAAAAAATATATTAGTTGTGTTTGATGAACAACATTGTGGCATTGAATCTAGACGTAATGTCTTTAGATATTTATCAATATATTAAGTTCATGTAATGGCTATTATTTTCTAATACTAATATTGATGTATGAAAGATACTGTTCTATTGGACAATCCAAGGTCTTCCTTTGAACTGAAATGAAAGGCAACTTTATGCCAGATCTTTAGTTCCTATAAGCCACTCAAAGTATTGAAAAAGCAAAAAGAACAGAAGACATTACTTAGAAGAGCCATGGGTTTTCCACTAAAGGCAATAAGAAAGGTGACTTGTCTTGACAATGGAAGTGTTCTAATAAGAGTGTCCTTGTAAGTGGAATTAGCAATTTGCTATTATACAATCATTTTAAAGTCACAGAATAAGTGAAAGAATGTGGAGGAATCTCCTGGCTTACTTTAGCAGTTATCATTGAACTAAAGAATGTAATTTTTAAAAGATTTCATTTATGCTACTACTGATTATACCTGTTTTAAGGACAATTTTTAAAAGTATTAATTATTTTCATACAGAGAAAATACAGCAGTTAGCACAGTAAATCAATTTATATTTATCTGTGAAGATGTCCAGCTGAGTTTAATGGGCTTACTTCCAATTAAAATTTGGTCCACTTCTATTTCTCTCCAATTTCTGACTCTGATTTCATGTTCTCTTACTCCCATTTTATTACACTGCAGAAATAAATATTTCCCATCCTTTTCTTATTTTTAAAAACAATTTTTATGATAATGTATGTGCTTCAGCCATACCATTCTTATGATTTGCTTCTGCCACTCTGTCTTGGTCATGAGGATATCTATTTATTCATGGAAGCTAGCACTTTTCTAAGGAAGGTGTCATTGCAGGCTCAGAGCAAACTGTTTACAGTTATTGCCTGTTGTTCTTATTGCTGGATTCTTCTTTAGCCTCAAAGTCCTAGGGTCCAATTATCCTGTCACTTTCATGTTTGGAAACCTAAGCCTACGAAATGGCACAGAGTCTGTACTGTGTTTCATTCATGTCACTGCCTTCTAAAATACGTCCTTCATATTTCTAAATGGGGCACTCTTGATTCATTAGTCATATTCTTTTTGATTATTGTTTGTATTTCAGTTATATTTAGATGCTGTAATCCAGATGAAAGGCTTGTTTGGCATCGGACAATGAACATATATGCCTAACAGAGCACTTAACACTGCTGTGATCTGACTTCCAAATGAAGCAAAGGAAGATTTGAAGATTACCAGGCAGTTCACCAAACACTTAGAGAACACTTACAACAGTATTACTGTATTCTAATTACCCTTGCAAACTGTGTGCTCCAAAGTTGTCGAAGTACCGATGTACAGACTGCTAATTAGAGGTTATATATCCTGAGGGCTGTGCCTTTGTTAAACCTGACTTGGAAAAACCTTAAGAAGTATGACATGTATATATGATGGACATGCCTAATGCATTTTGATCATTGGAATTTGTGTGAAAGATCTTTGAGTATGAGGATTGGGTGGGTGTCAAAGCATTTTGTGAATGGGAGGTGACTTCTTGGTTGGAAATGGGTAAACTAAGGCTATGCCTGTAAACAAATGATACTGTACTTAAAAGGCTCTGTCTATTAATCAGATGTGAATGCACGAACTGAGGGAACTAAGGAAAATAGATTACAAGTATATCAATGAAAAACCAATGCCTATCACTTTTCAGTAAACTATACCTGCTAATCTAATTTTTAGACAAAATTATTTAGACTACTTATAATCTAGACTAGTAAAAATAAGAACCAGAGGAGACATTAAAATGTGTTCCAATATTTGAAAGCTGCCACAAAGAAGAACAGGTCATCCTATTTTTTCAAGGCATCTGAAGGCAAGACAAGAAACAACAGATAGAAACTAATCAAGTAGAGATCCAACCAATAACTAAAAACAAAATTCCTAACAGTGAGAACAATTAACCAGTGAAATGGCTTGCCTTCAGAAGTTGTGGGTGCTCCATCACTGGAGGCTTTTAAGAAGACATTGGACAGCCACCTGTCTGAAAAGGTATAGGGTCTCCTATTTGAGCAGGGGGCTGGACTAGAAGACCTCTAAATCCTTTCCAGCTCTATTCTGATTTTGATTCTGATATTCTGTGTTCTATGTTCTAATCAAAATAACAGGTTATAGGTTACTTGTAGATTAAGTTATCAGCATTTAAATTAACTAATTTTGAATAAAAGGTGTAATCATCTAATATAAGCAGCATATATAAGACCCTTTCTCCCCAATTTATCATCATAACAATCTTATGAGGCAGATCAGGCAGAGATGAACACAAGTGACCCAGCAGGCTTTGTTGTTGAGGGGTCGATTTAAAGTATGTCTCCCCATTTTTCATTTGGCCTGCCAATAGCTGCACCACCATGAAATAGCTTTTCAACAAATCCCACTGATTTCAATGGGAATGAAATCAGCTTAATTTATGTTGATCCAATGAAGACAAAACTTTTCAGGCAACACTTTTAATTAAAATGTGTATTAATGTATGAGAAATCCAATTTACTCACAATGGGAGCATAGTTAGAAAGAACAAGGGCAGCTGTTTTCATATGAGGCAAATCTAAAGAACATCTTATTATTATGAAAAATAGCAGCCATAACAGAAGTAAATATCTGTTTGCAGTCTGAGCACAGCCACCGAGGACTTTTGAACCTTGCTGTGTCCCTTTACTTTCACCAAGTTAAATCTGAAATGATCCTCCCTTCAATAATACCTTACAAAGCCTGCATAATTGGGAAATTAGAACAGATTATTTCAAATTTACATCAAATCTAAGCTGGTTTTTAATTTTTGCCTGTTGTCCTAAATCATATTCTCTAGGAAATTTCCTATCATCTGCAGGCAGATAACCATCAGTTTTTGGCCATGGATTCAAGTCTTAACACATGGATTCAAGTCTTAACAGGATTCAAGTCTTAACAGCAAGGTTCTACATTTAGGCAAGAAAAGCCAAATGCACAAGTACAGCATAGGTGGCACCTTGCTCAATAGTAATAACTGTGAGAGGGACCTCGGAATCCTAGTGGACAATCACCTAAATATGAGCCAGCAGTGTGCTGCAGCTGCCAAAAAGACCAACACAGTGCTAGGCTGCATTAACAGAGGGATAGAATCAAGATCACGTGAAGTGTTAATACCACTTTACAATGCCTTGGTAAGGCCACACTTGGAATACTGCATCCAGTTTTGGTCACCGCGATGTAAAAAAGATGTTGACACTTTAGAAAGAGTACAGAGAAGAGCAACAAAGATGATTAGGGGACTGGAGGCTAAAGCATATAAGGAATTGGGTATGTCTAGTTTAATGAAGAGAAGGACGAGTGGGGACATGATAGCAGTGTTCCAATATCTCAGGGGCTGCCATAAAGAAGAGGGAGTCAAGCTATTTTCCAAAGCGCCTGGAGGCAGGACAAGAAGCAACNTATTATTATTATTATTATTATTATTATTATTATTATTATTATTATTATTATTATTATTATTATTATTATTATTATTATTATTATTATTTTTATTATTACATGTAGAGAGTGATGGGACAAGTTTGATTAGATACACAAGGAATTTATGGAGTCCTTGGTGCTCTCTGAGCTTGGGTTGTTTGCTTGCAGTCATTTTGTTACCCAGCTAGGATATATATTAGTGCTCAATCTTATCTTTATTTAAATCTTTGTCATGCTTTCTTCTGGTATGTTCTTGATATTCAGCATTATGAAATTAATGCCGATAGTCAGTGCTTGATATGTAGAATCACAAGGATTATCATCATATGCAAATGGAAGAAAAATAACCTCTCATGGAAGAATGCTGTATTGATATTCTCTGGTGTCACTGAGTTTAAGAGAGTTTCCTCCAAGTTATAAATTAAATAGTAGGTACTTGGCTAGTATATTTATTTTCTTTTAGAAAGGTAGTTCCTGAGATATATGGATATAAAACTAAGCTCCTAACTTTTTATGACTGAAATAAAATGAATTGGGAAATGATTCCATGACATGTTCTTTCCTCAATGCAGGCATGTACTCCTATATGGGGACTTATTCATGAATCCTTTGCAACATAGGAACATTAATTCTAGAACTTACTTTACAGGGTTCTTGTTAGGATTTCTACAATAACATGTCTGCACTTCAGAAGCTGCTTCACTAAAACTCTCATTCCCCAAAGGTGAAGAATGCTGAAATTGACCTCACCAAATTTTAAAACACTTCAAGTCTTTAGGAAGCTCCAATGTATGAGAAGTTCACATAAAGAGGAGAACAGCAACAAGCAACAGCAACATTTCCATAAATATTACAACAGATTAATATCTCCAGCTACCATTGTTCTGTTTATATTGCTTTTCTGTTTAGCTATTCCTTTGACATTTTTGCTATTCTTTTAAAAAAAATGTATGTTTACACTTCTCTTTCAAGCCTCTTCTTCCTTCCTCCTCAGCTCCTCTTATCTTAGCAATCATGCATTCCTATACCTTGTGCTCTGCTTATATTTATTTTTTGACCATGCCATCTCTTTTGCCAGCACAAGATCACAGGCAGGGTGTTTTTACTTAATATTTCTCAATTATTATAACAGAGCCATGTTGACAAATGGACTTCTCCAGAATAGTCTTCCCATCTCAGCTGCAGGTACTCTTTTGGCTAAACATCAAAATTCCTTTGCATTTTGGACATTATAATGCCATGCATTTCCTTACTTTAGCCATACTGTTTCTGGTAAATAATTTTCAAGTTTTCAACAATGCTTATTATTGACCAGTTTTTTAACTGACTGCCTTGTTACACTAAAATGTACACATGTGATTTCCCATGCACATACCCACATGGTTATAAAGGACATAAACTGGCATTAACATATTCTAAGACCCTTCAGTAAAATTGCCATTATGTGTATAACTGTTCTCAATGTTTCCTCTGTACCCCTAAAATTAAGGTTACCACATCTGTCTTTCTCTATCTTTATTAAAAGCCAGTGTGATACAGTTGTGATGTAACTGGAGAGGTGCAAAACTAAAACCATGAACGTATGGGCAGCTCCAGTGTTAAATACAAAAACTCATTGGACTAGTCATTCTCTCTCAGTCCAAAGTGTCTCTTAGGACACTTTTTTCTCTGTGGAGAAAAAAAAATGAAAAATTAGGACAGCTATGTGAGGTATCTTGAGCTCTTGGAACAAATGCAGTATATAAATCTAACTAACAAAACAGATATCCTTCTAGCTAATCTCGTTCTGTATCAGTACTTAGGCAGACCGCTGTCCTTCCTTTTTTTGGGAGAAAAGATACTATCATTTTAAATAAGCAATCCTTTTCTATGGTCTACCAAAGAATGTACAGTTATGGACAGGAAGGGCTTTTCTGTAATAGTAGCTTTTTATTTTTTTAAAAAAGTATTTAATTTGTGGGACAACATGGATCTCTATATAGTAGGGAACAGAATATGGGGAAAAGGCAGAGTATACAGACTCCCAAGACTGCTGGGAAAAAAAGTTTGGATCTCTTCCTCAGCAACTCTAATTATTACTTCTAGGAGGCTATGCTTAATTTTTTTCTTCCTCCTAAGACCTAGGTAATAAGTTAGCAGATTGGTACTGGGCCCCTTATTGATAAACAGTAAGGAAACTACCTGTATCAGTATTGCTGAAGGAGGACGGGGTGGATGGGGGGAGATTAATGCCCTCTTCTGTGTAGAATTGCTGAGAACAAAACAGCTGTAACCTCACATTCAGGGTTCCTGTGTAGGGATGATAACCATTTTTTCACAGAAAGAATATGTGGGAAAGAAAACTGCCATTTTTATATTTTCCAGTATTACTATGATGTTTGAGGAATTATAAGATGATGTGATTTGCTATATTTGATCTAAGCCTCACTTTGGGGTCTCTGTGTAGGGAATTTAAGTTTTCCTCTCATCAGATGCTCCAGATCATCAACAGCATGATCCAGAATCAATTTAAGCAAGAGTATTGGTTGCTTTCTCAAAAATGTCCCTCTACATATAAAGAAAAACAGGAAGGTATGCTTAAATTTAGATAGACAGTTTTGATTCATAGGCTGCATGATTAAGATTGATTTTGATTTTCTATATTTACATACTGAAGTTAGAAATCACCATGAATTCCATTCTCCCATCCCCAAGGAAACTTATATCCTTAAATAAGCATTGCTGCTGTAGTGTTGCACAGTTATCATTGCTATTCAGAGTGAAAACAAAAGAATCTGGCATTATGTTCCATATATCGCTGTGCATAAAAATGAAAGCACACACTGACTTTGTAGCAGCAAAACCTGAAATAAACTGTGGCAGAAAATGGGGGTCAACAGTACACCATCTTCTTGTAATAAATATAGCACAGTGTACCACTTTGGCAAAATATTTGTTAGCTTTTTTGTATGCTTTGAATTTACTTCCTAAAAAGTTTACTGAAGGACATTGACATCATGGAGAATTAGTGAAGCTTATTGATATCACAGCAAACAGTTGGGTTAAGAAAATTCAGTCACAGTCACAATTATTCATAAGTTGCATTGCCATTCTTTAGTTGTATTGCTTGAGAGTTTGAAAAAAATCTTTGAGCAGTCTCTGTTGATGTTGGTTAGGAATTATGAGAGTCACAGTCCAATTCATTCTAGAGGACAACACAATTAAGAAGGCTGATTTAAACTCACCAGCCTCAGTCCAATACAGGGAAACCACTTATGCTTCATAGTAAGCCAGAATTTTCAAGGCTTCAGATATACTGATATAAAACTTTGTATTACATCCTGCTTAATAATTTATCTCCATTGCAAATAACAAAACAGACTATGGAAGTCAATCTATGGTTTGTTTATCATGAAATATAAGTTGAGATTGTAACTCTAACCAACAAAGCTTTTGACTTTAGCTTATTAAAAGACTCCAACCCTGAATTACAAGTGTGCACATCATAATGAACCCAACACAGAAAAAACTTTTGCAGCTTGCTTAGCTACTCTACTTATAGAAAAAGCAAATCAGCAGCACCTACTATCTTATTTGCTCATATCTATGTCAATGTTTCCAGAAATCTTTGTGTGTACGATTACAGCCCCATGTTATTGACTGAAATAATGTTTAAGAAAGTATGTTTATGGCTAATAATTTGCATCTTCTTATGTCTTTAGCAAAGATCTTAATGTTTTTCCCTTCAGTAATTTTTTGGCTTCAGTGTAAGCTTTGACATCACTTTTGTTATCATTTTATGATAAAATATTCTATTTTAGATTAATCATATGACAAAATATAGCCTCCTTAGAGAGTAATAAAACAGCATTAAAACAGTATTTAAAAAAACCTTGGAATTTCAAATATTGCTGCTTTGTTTTAATTTTAAGGAAGAATTCCTAAATGCAATTTTTATTGGTAATGTACAAATACCACATTTTTTTTAAAAAAAAGCACATTATTATATCACTTCTCTACCAAAAATGTTTGAAATCTGAGCTGTCATTCTTCATTCAGACCCTAAAAGCATTAAGAGCTGTTTCTAAAGCTCTTCCAAAAATAGCAGCTGAATCAATTTTTTTTACTAAAACAAGAAGTAAATTGGTAAAAGCATAAAAAGTATTCATAATAACTTCTTGAATTAATTTAATTTTGGGGAGCACCATTCAAAGTCTATACTGAGGAGGGTGTGCTTTTCCCAGTTTGATTGGCATGGGTATGTGTACACAAAGAAGACCAAATAAAGCTTATGATGGTGACACACTGGATCATAGGTTTGCAGCAAGCTGGAGGCAAGACAATGAATTGTAAAACACATAGTAATTTTGTTCTGTCTTCCAACTCAAATAATGAGTTGCTTTGTATTAGTTTTGACTGTCTCATATACAATTATTTTGTGTTAATAGATTTGTGGGTGAAGTGTCAACTGATCTGATGGATGCAAAGAAGAATTCCAAACTTTAACCAATATTTTCAGGCTTATGTGCTATTCTTAGTTTGCCCCTTTGAGAATAGAATGAGGGACACCTGCACTGCTTCTGTGTGAAGTTCACAATTTAATAATGAAAGAAGATTTCTGGGGATTTCAAGAAATCCAAAGAGGCTGACCTGATGATAACATACCCCGTACCTTTATCTCAGGCAAGATATTCTGGGTATTATCAACTCAAATCTGGGGCAATGCTTTGTCCACATATGACAGGTTAACCAACATCCGCTGCAGTATATTCTCTCATTGAAATGAATTTCTAAAATGAGAAATGTGGAGTTGATTTAAATAATAATAAAATAAAACAATCAAGTAATGGTACAGTTTAGTCAACAGCCTTATGTATTTCAGTTAAATGCAGATGATACGTTATTGAAACAACATTAATAGCAGCCCAGGAGATAGACGGAAGTCGGGTAATCCTTGGCAATAAAAGGAAATGAGGTCAACCTAACAACTAATTGAAATTTAATTTACTTCTTTGATTTATTTTCTTGGTCATGGGTGAGCTATTGATACAGTAAGACTGCTATTGTTTTCATCTGCATTTTCCATAAGTTAGCAGGTCAGTTTACTTTCACCTTGAGCTAATGAGAAGAATAATTCCACAATTCCCCATGGCACAACATTTAACAAGATGAAACAGATTGCCCCTCCTTAAACCTATAGCTCATTGGATGATTTATTGATCTCAGCAAATAAACACATTTCTACTGTTGGAGTATGAGTGGGTGGGACTTGGCATCTCTCACAAGTATTTAAAATACATTTGAAATGTTCTTTCTTTTTTCAAATCCCATTTAGAACACCACAGAAAGAGTCAGTATTTTTTCTGGATGTTGAAGAAACCTGACAATGGATCTGGAAAATAAAAAGGGAATTATATTGTAGGGTGTTTTGCAAAAAATGATTTACATACTGAAGAAGATCTTTCATGAATTACATGGACAAAGGAAAAGAGATGTAGGGAGGAGGGGGCAGCTGCAATGGCTCTCCACCACAGTGCATGTTGATGAATCCCTGGCACATGTTAATTAATGCCCTATTGTGCTTGGCAGCTTACCAAGGACTGTGACTGCAGACAGAATTATCCTTTAGACTAACAGAGGCTTAGAATACATATTGAAAGAGAGGAAGAAAAAGGGTTGTATTTTTACAAGTGACAATTTTTCTTAAGGAATGGATTCCCCCCCCCTTCTTTTAGTGCAATTCATGGAGGCAAACCTCCATCTATCATAATATTTTAACACTGCAAAAATAGAACTTTATAAAACATGTTAAAATAGCTGCGCCTAACCACAAATGGAGAATGGTCAGTAACCATCTTCTCTTGTTTTCACACCCACACATGTCTATCTGCAGATACAGCCACAAAGCAATGATTATCTGGCATAAAACGCTTTCCCCACAGAAAAGCTTATATTGCAAAGTAATACTCAAGGATATTTGCTCAAATTATAGGCAGATACATCTGGTTCGTGTGATTGCCACTTTTTGTTGTTTTTGCTCCCCCCCCCCCAGCCTTTCTTTGTCCTAGTAAAATATCACAGAGGGGAAATTGATGGCAAAGTTCTCTGAATAGAATTAATTGTTGGGTATGAAAATGCAGTACATTTTCATTCAAATCATATGATATTCTTACATGCACACATAAAACAAAGACACACAAACATATACATACTATTATTATTATTGATATTATAGCTAGAATATGAGAATATTAACCAAAAATAATCTTTATACAGTATGGAATAGTTTCTGCAAATAGATTCAAGCAAATGAAATGAGTGTATTACAAATTGGCTGTGCCTTTACCTAAACATGCAAGTAATGTACAAGATGTCATGAACAGATATAGATAATATAATATGGACAATATAAAATCAAAGTGTTTGGAAAACATTACAAATAGTTGGGCTACTATGTAAACAAAACCAAACATTGTAAAAAGGGAAAAACGTCTACTTGATGACATTTTTTAGATTTATTTCAGAAATATTCAGTAATGTAATTGAATGATAATACATTCAGAAATAATATAATTTAAAAAGTTATCCACTGCATGTATCAAGGCAATATAGTATATTTATGATTTATTTCAATTGTTGGAGCCCCAAAACCACCAATAACTGGAGTAATCAAAATGGAAGGACAGGGTTTTTTAAAATTAAAATTAAAATTAAACACAGAAATTGTATCCAGAATTTAAAGTTGACCCCTTTAGTTCTGCAAGAAACTGATTTCTTCACCTGCATCTAACCAAACTGCATGCATCTAACCAAACACTCTAAGTGGAGGGGAACTACCACTCATTGACAAGATATCAATCTTTTATCAATTTCATTTTGGCCGTCTTCAGTTTTATGAATCAAGAACAAGCCTGGAAAGATCTCAGAGACAAGTAGTCCAAAATTATGTGTGTGCAATGTTAAATATTCAAAACAAAGAAGACAACTTGTACATAAAAAAATTAGCAGGCAAAATCAAACTCTGGACTGTTTATTTGAAAATGATTTTTGTTCATTTCATTTTGGTGCCAAGTACGAAAATTTGTATTCTAACAGTCATAAAATACTGGGATAGGAATGGAAGGGAAATGAAGGAATAACAGAATAACAGACTAACAGAATAGCACAGTTGGAAGGGACCTTGGAGATCTTCTAGTCCAATCCCTATATCATTTCAGGAAACCTATACCATTTCAGACGAATTATTGTCCAATCTCTTCTTAAAAACTTCCATTGTTGGAGCATCCAAAACTTCTGAAGGCAAGTTGTTCCACTGATTAATTGTTCTAACAGTCAGGAAATTTCTCCTTAGTATTAGGTTGCTCCTTTCCTTGGTTAATTTTGATCCATTGCTTCTTGTTCTGCCTTCAAGTGGTTTGGAGAATGGGTTGACCCCTCTTCTTTGTGGCTGCCCCTTAAATATTGGAACACTGCTACCATGTCACTTCTAGTCCTTTTTTTCCTTAAACTGGACATACCCAATTCTAAGGAAAGAGAAGGGAAGGGAGATATTCTCTTAGCAATTTTTCCTGGAGGTGAGTAGATACTGTATGCAATAATAAATGTGATTATTTATACACACATGTGCATGTACACATGTGCATGCACACACATACAGAAGCACTCAAATAATGAGTATGGCATGAAGAAGCTAGGTTTTCACATGTGTTAAAATTGTATAATTAACAGAAAAACTAAAAAAACATGCAACTTCACAAAATTGCTTAAATCAATTAATTACGTGGATTAATCAAATACTTTCAGCCTAGTTTAAAAACTCAACTTGGGATTGTAGTGTCAATGAACTTCACAGAAATCTTTAAGGACCAATGGAACAGCTGGGAAATGCGCAATTTCCGATCATCCCTAGAAGAATCTTTCTGAATAGCACTGCTACAATGTAGAAGCTGGAGGAAAACTGATAATTTGTCATCCAGTGTTAGTAAATTTGGCCTGCAGCTTCTCTAGACCCATCACTGCTGTTACCAGAGAAGAGCAAGCCTTTGAATTTAGGTGATGGATTTCACTTTTGAGGAACAATGAATTATTGAACAGTGATCAATTTTTAATGCTTTTTTCTGAATTTTCTACAAATTAGGAAGGAAGAGATTTCCCATTCGCTTAAAATGGCAATGATTAGAAGTAAAATAATCTGAAGAACAGTAATGAGAAATACTAAATCCTGGAGTAGCAGGAGAGTAGAAATGCTAAGATCAAAAGATGGAGGGTTTTAAGGTACAGAAATCAGCTGGTGCAAAAATTTTAGAATCGCCATATTACAATGGGCCGGATAGAAACAATAAAGATCTGTAAATATATTTTAAAAACAAAGGCACATGTCTTCCTGGGCTAGAGCATTCTTCATCATAAAACAATTTGTTTTTAAGAAGTTACAACAGCTTATACAGTATATATCCAATATGAAGGATAGTTTTTTGGGCAAACTGATTTTCTCTAATGACTGCTGTTATCCCATAATTACACGTTTAAAAGATGACTAGATAATTAATTTTAAAGTGCCAGCCATGAGTAAGCTGATAGACAATAGGAGGGTTTAAGTGCCCTATAGATTTGACTGAATTTCACATCTTCAACAAACTGGTAAGATGCTATTGAATCTCTACAAGAGATTTAGAAGGAAGGTGGGAGAAGGGATATGGTGTTATAACTGATTGCTCTATCTTTTAATCATAGTAAATTTACTTGGCCTCTCCCATTGTAGTATTTTTATGAAGCGAGTTTCATATCAGAACTCTTTGTTAATTTTCTCTCCCAAGAGCAGACACAGTTAAAAGCAAGTTATTGGAGTTGCTAGGACCAAAAAAGATATAACCTAGGTATTTCTGGATGCTGATCCTTCTAACTCTGCTGGTGTATTCACATCAATTTTGTTATTTTGACGTATTTATCATGATTCTCACCTTTTTTTTTTTGAAAGAGCCTATATTCTTCCAAGGAACTCAGAATATACATATGGTTATTTCTTAATATTCTTATAGGAATAATCCTATGTAGTAGAGAATATTGACTTTTCTATGGCTATTTGCTATGATTCATAAGAAAGTGGAAATTTGAACATGTTTCTCATCTTTAAAATTAACCGAAGAGGAACAGAGACAACATTTTACCTAGTAATAACTTAGCACAGTGTGTATATAACCACTTGGCGTATATGTGTTGTCTTGCCAAGTGGTGACAATTGCTATATCACTTCCCTTAGTTTTCTTGATTTTTGATCAATTGTGGAAATGGAATACATTCTCTTTACCACTTAACGGGACAAAACAGGCAGTTGATGTGCCAAGTGCTGATGTACCATGTTAAATTATCTTTTCATAAATGATTATCTGTATTACTCCACTCTGGGCACTATTTTACAACATGACCCTTATTTTTCCTACAATAATCCAACCCAATTTTTCTCCTCTGTCAAAGCGTAGTAGGCTGAAATGATCACATCACCACCTTATTATGAGCACATTTGAGTCTAGATATTTCCAGCCTCCTTTTTAAATTTGCAGAAAGCATAGTACTTACTTCTTTAGATTAAGTAACTCAGATATTCAGAACGGCATGTTATCATGCCACTGTCATTCTGAACACTTCTCTATCTAATAGAAATAAAGCTTTCAGCAACTATATTCAACTGTTAGGATGCCAGCCCATGATTGCACACAACGGAAATCAAAGTGCTGATTTAAGCTTAGTGAGTTAGTAAACATGGAAAGATACCTTCTAATATTACTTATGTGTTTTGTCTATTAGTACATGTATGTGGATATGATTTGTAGTTTCTAGCAGTTTTACAAAAACTTTAGGTAAGTAGAGCAAACTCAACTAGAGCAAATACAATATAATTGCAAATACACTAATTTGAAAAGAAGGAAAAATTTTGCCTTCATACAAACATGAATTTTTTAGGTGTACCAGTTAGAGACAGAAAAGCTATTTAATGGGGCATCCAATAGGTTTGCAAACTTTAACTTATAATTATGATCTATGTGTTATCTCCCCTCCCATACACCTATCTACATATTAGTTTGGAAGAAATATCATTAATCTAAACTTTTCTTAAGAACTAATTGGTTCCTGGCTATGACTAAGATAACAGAGAAATTTCTCATTTAATACAAATAATGTTGCCTATTGTACTATAAGTTTTTACTTACATAATTATTTTGAACACATTGCATTATGAATTTTTCACAGATTTGATTCACAGATTTATTTATTTATTTTATATGATTTCTCATTTGGAACATATTAAACTAATTGTGTAATACCTTATAAAAAGAGTAAATAAATATAGAAGCTGAAATGAAACCAACAATGACCAAGATATAGGCTCAACTACACTCCTCCCTCAGAGGTTTGACAACAAAACCAGGATTGTAAGGCCTTGCAGAAAGCTAGTAGAGTCAAGCTAAACTCTAGGGAAATTGCAGAGGATGGGTGCATGTCAAAAATGATTATCTATGGGCACACCAGATTGCCAAATCAGAGCATGGCTCTTCTCTTAGGAAGAGATGGTCCCATAAATAACATGGCCCTATGCCATGAAATGCCTTACAGGTCACTATCACATCTTGAATTGTACCTGAAAGCATATTGGCAATCAATGCAGCTTGCAGAACACTGATGTCATGTATGCCAAATGAAAGGTGTCCATAGCTGCTTGCACCACGGATTTTTGTTCCTGCTTAAACTGCTGAATGCTATTCAAAGATGGCCCCATATAGAGTATGTTACAGTTGTCCTTGCTTATAACAGTACATAGGATGCTTGCATGCTTTCTGAGTACATCCACTGTTTGATGGCCTTCACACAAATCAGCTTCTGGAAGGAGATTTTTCAGCTTGTTGAACAGCTTCCCAGTTACATACTTTAGTTGACAATCCAGTGCTGTGTTTCTCAACCTTGGCAACTTGAAGAGGTGTGGACTTCAACTGCCAGAATTGGGCTGAGTCCTTCTGGAGAAGGGGCCATTGAAATCATAGCCCTTGTCCTGCTGCATTGCTTTTTTACCTTATCTTATTTAACAAAGTATTCAGATATTTCTGAATTATTCTATGTACAGCTGTTATTGAGAGTCAGTTTAGTCTTGTGGTTAAAGGCACCAGACTAGAAAACCAGGAGACCATGAGTTTGAATCCCACCTTAGGAACAAAGCCAGCTGGGTAACCTTGGGCTAAACACTCTCTCTTAGCCTAGGAAGGCATTAATGGCAAATCTCTTCTGAAAACTTGCCAAGAAAACTGCAGGGACTAGTCCAGGCATTCACCAAGAGTCAAGTCTGACTCAATCAATCAATCAATCAATCAATCAATCAATCAATCAATCAATCATCACTGTTATCAGACCAGTATGATTCAGCTTTTATGAATGTCACCAGACTATGTTACATTGTTTGTAAAACCAGACACAGTCTGATCACATCAATTATCTATTCTATACAGACAGACTTAACCATATTTTCAATTGGAAAAAATGTGACAATTCTAGACCAGGCCAAATCCCAAAACATCAGGGAATTTCTTAGAAGCCTGGCACTCTGACAAATTAGCCATCAATAGACACATAGACATTAATAACATCTATAGACTATGCAAAAGAGACAATCAACCAGCCCAAAAGAGAACAAAAGACTCAAGCATCTCTCCACCACCAATCAGCACCCAGATCAGCAAAGACTAACTCCAAGGTTAATGTCAGACCAACAACCAAGTAAACAATATCCCAATTAAGAAACTGCCAAAGAGCCAACAGTAAATAACCATCAAATCTCTAAGACCACCCACACCAACACTGACAGGGCAAGCCACCAGAATATAATCTGACAGCAAACAGCACTCCTTAGTAGCACTGATGATGTTACCTAGTTTGGGTAATGAAATATCTGCAAGAAAACAACCAAGCTCAGAAACCAGCAAGGATTCCTCATTTCAACCCTGAGCTACAAATATTCTCCTTTATTGGTATCAATTATCTAGTTGTAAACTAATTAACAATTGTTTATTTTGTCCCTCTGCTGGTTGATTGTTTTGTTTTGGTCAGTGACTAATAAAAATCCAAACTGGGCAGCCAGCTAAACAGCAGCATCCATCTGTGTTTGGTAGTTTCAGTGCAGGTGAACAGGATCAGACTTGGTTCATATTTGGAAAGGAAATTTCAGAGCTACATGCTAGATTGGGGGGAAATATACAGAAAAAAGGAAATAGCAAACTGCTTTCATAGTGTTGTCAGAAAATCTCTACACCAGTGTTCCCCAACCTTTCCGGCTTTGCGGACTGGCCAGGGGGAGAGAGAAGGGATGGTTCTGTGTGGGCAGCAGGCAAGCACATGTGTGGATCCAGTTCTATTTGTGCACCCACCATTTGCACCAATGGAACGCACACACTCACAAGCTTGCTTGCTGCTTGCGCAACTGAGGATGCAATGCCTGCAGGCTCGTCCACCACTTCCATGGCCTGGTTCCAAAGGGCTCAAGCCCCAATAGTGGGCCATTGCCCAGGGGTTGGGGACCCCTGCTCTACATGAACATCTCCATAAAGTTGTCAGTAATCAAGCTCAATTTAAATGAGACGTTGAATAGTACAGATAATTTCCTAGGGATTAGCCATGAGAGAAGAATGAATTATATAACATTTTAAGTACTACTTTAGTCTAGGTTAAGATTTTACAGATGTAACTTCTAAGCACAATTAAATTCGTTTGCGGTATGTTAAATATGATTTACAACATTTAGACTGTAAAACAACTAATTTATTATCTGCTTTTGACTTTTTGGCACAATGTGGGTATTCTACTTTACAGGAGCCATTTGTGTCACAAAAGAAAATAGGACAATAAAAGAAACATATTGTATTAATATCATTTCAGAATAGTATTCTGTCTAATAGGAAGACATCACAAATGTCACCATGGACAATAGGTGTGATTATGATGATTGGGAGTTTAAACGCTAAGGTTTCTGTCTTAACATTCTGACTTTTCACTGATCTATATGACTTTGAAGATATTATTTCTTAGGAATGAATTTTAATTCAGGGATCAGTTTGTCAAACTTAAAACTATTAACCTTTTAATATGGAGTACAATTTTTTTCCTTCCTTCCTTCCTTCCTTCCTTCTTTCCTTCCTTCCTTCCTTCCTTCCTTCCTTCCTTCCTTCCTTCCTTCCTTCCCCCCCCCTCTCTCTTATTTTCCTTTCTCCCTTTTCTTCTTCTGCTCTCTCTCCTCTCTTTTCTTTCTCCAGCTGAAGAACAGTGATTGAATGGATAATTCTCTTGAATGACCTGAATATTATCCCTGCATCCTGATTTTGGATTTTTGACCCAATCAATGAATTTTGGTGTAAACATTATCTAGGATTTGCGGGCAGTATAATTCTCCTAATGGAATATGTGTCCTTGGGAACCATAATTTTAAAAAGTTTATAAATGCAGTTTATGCTATATGCCAGAAACAGATGTCCAGCCTCCTCAGAATGATGAGAAAGGAAGCAGAATTAGAACCAGCCGCAACCAGCACAGCATTGAGCTAGAAAATTTGGGAAATGACCACATGGCCATAGATTTGAAAATGATCAGTGTTCATTTCTTTAACAAAAAAAAGGCAACTCCAAGATTTGTTCTTATCACTGCACGAGTATTAAAGAAGAAAGTGATAAATTTGGTCTGTTCTGGAACATCAAAAAGGCCATTGGGAAAAGATACGTCAAAATAACAATTGACAGAGAAGAGATCAAATATGTGCAAAAATTCATTTTCCTAGGATCACAAATTGATTAAAGCAGTGAATACAGTCCAGAAATAAAGCATTGGATTGCATTTGATTATACAGCAATGATGAGCATGACTTGAGTATGGAAAAGCAAGGACATCAGCCTGGCAATTAAATGCAGATTACTTTTGTATATCCCATAGCTATCTATAGTTCTGAAAGCTGGACTATGAAAAAAAACTAGAAAGGAGGAATATCAACTTTTTTCAAGCCATGGTATTGGAGAAGACTCCTGCATATTCCTTGGCAGCAAAGGTGACAAACAAGCAAGTAGTGGAGCGTATAAAACCAGACATATCGCTGGAAGACAAAATCACAAAATTCCGCTTTACTTATTTTGGCCATGTCATGCGCTGAAACTCATTGGAAAAGGCAGTTATGCTCTGAATGGTCAGCAGTAAAAGGAAATGAGGCTGCCAAAAAACACAGTGGCTTGACACCATCAAAGCTGACGCCAGCCAAAGCATAAAAATAACTGAAAGAAATCATAGGAGAACAGAAAATATGGAGAGAACTGATCCATAGAATCATCAAGAATCAGATACGATTGAATGGATAGCATCATCATCAAATACAGCCTGCCTGACATCTAATTGGTAAAACTGTGAAACTCTTGCAAATGACAGACTATTGAAAATATGTTGTAGATATCAAAGATAATGACATCACAGAAGTCCATAGAGCAATTGCTATGCCTGATGAAATGTCCATTTTACATATTTCTTGCTTTTCTCTAAAAAAGAATAAAGATAATATATTTAATTCAATCCATATTCTAATATGAACCCCTCCTTCTGCCCATAGACATTGGGGCCTGTGCAAGCATGTATTCTTAACATAATACGCTGTTATGTTAAAAAGTAGTGGTGTGTGGAAAATCTTTTTAGTATTTTTTTTTCCAACCATTGTCATTTAATTTGATGGAAAAGAAGTTGCTTTTCATTGTTTTCTTCCCCAAAGGAAAGGCAACTATTAAAGGATATTCTAAGATCCCATTCTTAGTTACAATGTGGCTGAGAGATATGTGTGAGATGTTCTTTCCTTTGCTGCATAGTATGTTTTCTACCATTTTGCAGTTGTCCTGCTTCCACAATCAATATCCTGAGGAAAGGATTGTGGAGGAACTCTACTACTTGGGTAGGAGGTGGAAAAGAAGATGGGATAGGGGAGAATACTACCAGCTGTTTCAATCATCTTACAGTAATAATATAATAAGCTTAGAATC
>NW_015386732.1:64192-98701 GCF_001527695.2 Protobothrops mucrosquamatus | reverse complement strand
ATGAATAGTAGGAGATAAAATGCAAGCTGCAATGCATTAGATGCTAAATTTTCTTCTAGATCATTGTTAAAGCATGCACGGTCCTATTAGTAACGTGATTTATGTTGAATAAACAACATGTTAAAGTAAACTAGGTTTAAATCTAGACTTAATTAGGATCCAGTGCCATGTGGGAAGGCATCGACTTTTTGTTTCCTCACCCAAGTGACGATGTTGGATATGAACTGGATATGGTTAATTTGGTATTAATCAATACAGAGGCTCTGAAGAATCCAGGTATAATTTCACTTAATATAATTTAACTTAATATAATTTGAAGGATAAAGAGGATCCTAATGTTTAAATGAAAGCCCAGGACTGCCTTTCTACAAGTCAATTCATATTTATGCCATTCCCAAAATGAGAACGATTGCTGGAACTCTGCATGATAATAAATGGCAATTCAGGCAAGCATATGCTTGTCCATGAGTAGCAGAGTTTTGCAGAATTTCTTTTCTGAAGGCTAAGAATTACGCTCACAGCTTGAAATATTGGAGCTGGTTATCCAACAGGCTGAGGACATTCCTGCTGTGTTCCTATGGAATTAGGAATTTGGTCACAGCATGCTGGTTTATTGAGACATGTACATGCTCCTCCCCACACCTCCTAGATTTTAAATCCTGTACAAGATTTATAGAGAAACAAACAGAAAGAACTAGCTTTTGGCAACTAGGAATTGTGAAAATGGAAAATTGGAAAATACTGGGAGAGTTTAGTCCTTTCACTTCCCTCAAATTCATATCTTTATGAAGAATAAAAGTTTGTACAACTGTTCTCTACAGATGGGATTCTATTTATCTTGCTTATAATACCAGAGCAGATTGTGCCCATCTAGATGTGTATTGTTTTGTTTGACTTACAATAACTTTCTATAGTTTCAAAGAGAAATTATTTCCATTATTTACCATCAAAACCTTTTAGTTTGTGATGCCAAGGATGAACCTAGGATCTTACTGCATTTATAACATGGGCTGCTCCACTTACCCATATTTAGTTTTCACTAGGAATTCTGCTATGTGTAATTTTCATTGTCAGCCACTTCACTGTGATCTATATGCTACTGTATCCTATAGTTTTCCTGTTCTGTCTGCTTGGAGAGAGTTAATATCGATTATTTTGGTTGCAGGAGATGAAGGCTACTGGATTGGGAAGATATTAAGACAGATAATGCCATTAGGATAGAAAAGTAACTTTAAGAGAATGCGTTTTCATAGGCTTCAGAATCATTGTAGCTTCCATTACTCTATTGTAGTAAAAGCAACTGGACAAGGGAATGAATTACCTTGAGTAGTAGCAGATTCCTCTTTTCTAGATGCATTTCAATGGCAGTTGGTAAAGTCTCTGTTGGCAATGCTTTACACTGAATTGCTACATACAAAAGAAAGGTTGGTTCAAAAGCATGAATAATCCCAACTCTTATCATTTCTTTTGTAATAAGTTTACCATGCTCTTTACTGTTGCTTATGCTAAGATCCCTAAGATCAGTGATTCTCAACCTGTGGTCTGTGGATCCCTGGGAGGCAGTGATGTCATCACAGGGAGTCCTTGAAGGCCTGAAGAAATGTTATGATTTAAATCTTGAGTTAAGTCTTGGTGGTCTGTGACCATGGTCTGTGGCCACAAAAGGTATTTAAAGAGGATCTGTGGTGAGAGAAAAGGTGGAGAACACTGCCTTAGATGAACCCTTATATCTGAATAAGGAAAAGAAAAGCTGGGAAAAAATGCTTGGTTCAGAGAAGGCTTATTTGCCCATTGTCCCCAACCTCCAGGAATTCAGGAACTTTCCTCCACATACCTAATCTCGAAAACCTTTCCTGACATCTGTCAACAATATACAGAATGACAAAGAAATGCATAGCTTCAAGGCCAGGTTCCTGGGAGCAAAGGTTTACTGATGTATCAGTGATTTTTAATTTTGTCCTCTGTGCTCCATTGGCTTCTAATGCATTCATTTGAATTATTTGGAAGCTTCTGTATATGAATCTTCAACAGAAAGCAAACAATTGCTGAGAATATAGTTGCCTTGTCTTCAGGTTTACTAAATTTTGGTTTACCTCTGGGTTATGTTCTATTCCTTTATTTTGACCTTTGAATTCAACTTTTGACAACATTATTGTCTTCTTCTCACTGGCTTATCAAACTATGTGCTCTGTTTAGTTTCATTAGGTAGGATATATTGGATAGCTAGAGTGCTTTTGCAAAAATCTTTGTCCCTGTCTTTACAGTTCAGATAAGACACTTTTGATAAATCTGGTTTTACAAATCAATGCCCAAAAGTGAACTGTAGTAGCTCTACTCAAAACTAAAGTTATTATATTGCTAAAGAAGTATTATCCCTTTCTTCTTCAAAGTATGAGAGAGTGAAGAAAGACTTTTGTATATGGAAAAATGATTGTATAGAATAGAAAGTGTCAGAAAATGTGTGAAAAAATATTTTTTATGCTGCTGTTTAATAAATATTCACAATTTTTTACTGTTTCACTCTGATATTTCATTTATTATAAGGAAATACTAAAATGGTATATGGTTCTAACTCAGCTTTAGGCACTACACAATTAGTGGACTCACTAAACATTAGTAAAGACAGATATATGAACAGAAATGACCATCACTCTTGTACAAATAAGTGAAAAACTACAGATACTAGTTATGTATTTGCCATGGATTTATCAAGAATGGTGTTTGTTTTCTGTACTTTGTTTTTGACTTAGTATTGGATTAAGCTCTATTAACTTTGAATCCAATCCTAATAAGTGCTACTTTTATTTTTTTAAAATAATCTATGACTCCATTAAAGTGACTTATCTTCTTTAAACTGAGATATGTTTGCTTAACTGAGCTGTAGATCAGGACATCCAAAATCAATGCATATGTCAATGCAATGAATAATTCTGTGCAGCTTCCATCAGCTTTTCATTTTGAGCCCCCCCAAAAATGTTTAAATCCATTGACTGGGTTGGAATTAGAGAAACCTCCTCTAATGCATGTTTTGCTTTATAGTATCCAGCTAAGGTTAAAGTTATTTCTTTAACATTACTTGTATTTTATAGAATTATATTGTCATTGGATATTATCCAATCCATAACATATTTGTTGTTTTATAAACACTTTAACATGATTACTTTGGTGTAAATAGTTGTTGATTGTTGCTTATATTAGTATGGACATTTGTTTTTTAAAAAATGGGGAAAACATATGAGTGTATGTTACTGTTATATATGGCAAATCAGAGAAACAAATTAAATAAATAAGTGTGTTATCTAGACTAGAGCTCACTTACTATCTCTGTCTATGTCAGCACCTTATGAAAATATGTATGTATAAAATTAGACCTTATATATGTTTATGGAGTGTATAAATACATATTAAACATGAATGATTTATTACTGAAATATCAATGTTGCTAGATTACACAGCATGCTAGATGAGCTGTCATTAGCATAGAAAAGATACATAGGTTTTCAACAAAAGGAAGAATGATTATGCCAGGGACTTGCAGCGATTTAGGTGTTTGTATGTGTATGCACATCTTTTTTCTCTCCAGCATCCATCCCTGCCAATCTTTGTGCTGCCAGTAGGGAAACCATATCCATGGCAACCAACCGTACCATTCCTACGCACATCAATGACGCCTCCAATCTAAACTGTCAAATATTCTATGCACATCATGTAAAATAGGTCTCTGTTCCTTATACCTCTGTGCCTCCAGTTTCCGTGGCTACATGTTTATGCAAATGAGAATTGTCCTTTTTCTCTCAGGTTGATTGAACACTGAATTTGTTTTGCACCTTGGCAAAGCAAAGCCAACGCTGTCTTGCCACCTGGTCTGTCACGTAATTGTAAAGACTGCATTAGCACGATAACTGTCCCAAAATTAGCCCGATTACACCATATCTCTGGATTGTGCAGGGAGAACAAACCTGAATGGGCAATGAAGACATTAAACTTGGGCCAAGAGATGGAAGTTATGGTTAATTGGCTCTTCAGAGTCCATTAATTTTCAGCTGAAAACCTACCATTTGATAAAAGGCTAGGCGGTTTTTTAAAAATTAATAACAAGAGAAAATCTCCACATTCTAAATAACAAATGTGACCACTAGGATTTTCCTTGTTTTTCCTTTTAATGCATACTGCTGCTAAATCAAGGGTTCTTAAACTGCCATTCTTCTTTTTTAAAAAAGTTGTAGCTCGCAAATGTAATTTAAAAAAGGAATTCTCTACATGTCTACCTTAGATATAATCTCTCTTGTGAGTATAAGATTGCAAATTTATATGCATCCATCTAGTACAGATACACACATTGTATCTATCGTGTTCCTTAGTCTTCATTCAAAACTCTCCATATTGTTCATCATGCCTGCTTGTGCACACATGTACAAGTATGTATTTAGAAATATGAACAAGGGTTGCATTTGTTAGATACCCTACAGATTGTGTGCAAAAATAATAAAAGAGCACAAAAAAGCTGGAAGTATGTTTATAGCAGTATTTACAGTGTGTAGCAGTAGTGCACTTTCAGATCTTGATTTTGTAAACTATTTTGGTCATATGAAAATATTTTGTTATGATGCTCTCGTGTGCTGTTGGTGGTCAATTGTGTTTTAGTAATTCAGTGTAACATTTTAGTATGAACAAAGCACACTGCTTTCTATTAATGCATGCATTTATGCAAGCTCAGATTCACATGTTGTATCACCAAGGATTAAAGCACTAAGATCCATAAGGACAATGCTATTGTATCTCTGTATCTCTATTTTATATATGTCATATGTGTGAGACTTCAGTCCTAGAAGAAGAAATACAACTAAAGCTTTATATCAGCATGTTTAGCATGGGGTAGAGATTACCAAGAGGCAGCATGCTATCCATTTTCAAATATTTGAAGGACTGTCATAAAAATGACAGAGCAAATTTGTTTCAGTTGCTCCAGAGTTACAGCTTACACCAATAAGCTTAAAATAGAAGAAAGGAGATTTTGAGACATTAAGAAATTACTAACAATTGTTCATCAGCAGAACAAATAAAAGGCTATGGATTCTAATGGCTGAAATTTCCAAGCCATTAAAGATGCTACAGTAATAAGAGATTTTCTGCATTAGAAATGGTATTGACTGGATTAGAAGATTATTATACTTTTGAACTGGTAGATATATTTGGATTTTTAAGAGTATACTAGGAGTCCTCCCACAAGGACTCTCATAACTTTCAATGAGAACATACTAGAAGTCCTCATTTAAGAAGAGATTGGACAACCATTTGTCTGAAATGGTATAGAGTTTCCTGCTTGAGCAGGGGGTTGGACTAGAAGACCTCCAAGGTCCCTTCCAACTCTGTTATTCACAATATGGCTGCAGTGATCACAGTGATTAGCCTGACTATTCACATAAAACCTAATTTAAAAAAAGATGAATTGATGAGATTGTCCCCAGTACAGTGTCTAGTGTTCTAATATGCTTCTACTATCTCTTCTTATCTTTGTCTCTTTTTTATTTTATTGGGCAAAGAGCAGTGGTGGGATTCAAATATGTGAACAACCGGTTCTCTGTGTGGATGCCACTTCCAGAAGTCTATTCTGGGCCTGGGCAACAAAAAATTAGCTACCGGTTCTGCTGAACTGGCTGAATCCCACCACTGGCAAAGAGGCACCTTTCCAAACAAAGTACAGAACTGTAGTGCGTTGTATGTTTATTTTGTCAGAACAACTGATAGATAGATGACAGATATCCAGAAACATTCAAACATTAAGTTTGAAGTTTTGTAGTATGCTACTTCCTGTTTTTTTTAAAAAGAAATCATTAGGTTAAAAGGTATAAAATAATATCATTAAATGTAAAACCTGCTAAATGCCAAAAAGCAGTTCCAGGTATCAATTTGGAACCCAGGAATTAGCTTATATTTGAAATCACATTTCTGTGATTGTATAATTTTTTCAATAGCCAGTATCAAAGTGCATGCTTCCCCTATAAGCAGCTATAACTGTGGCTAAAGTTTTATGTCAATTTTAAAAGAACAAGGCTTCTGAGAGGGGTCCATTAGAATTATAATTTGATTTATAAATAAATATTTAATAAAGATAGATTTCAGATTTAAATCCAAATTTGTGTTTGCTGTTTTGCAACATTGTGGGTAAATATCCCAACCCTTCATTCCTGTGTGCTGGAAGTTGAGTTTTTTTTAAAAAAGTAAATGAAAATGAAAATGTAAAGCTATAATTATTACTTCCCAAATAATGTTCATAATTTTATGATTATAAAACCTATATTGCTATATGCTCTAGGGCTAGTTGGCAATCCAAATAAGTAAATAAAATGTTATAAGCACCTCTCTGTAAGAACTACTTTGCAAAGTAATTCTTAAGCCTTTAAGGTATAATGTATTTCCATGTATTTTATTTTAATTTCCTATATACTGATATGGACATTATGATCATTCCAGATACAACTGAATGGTTTTTGTAGGTTAAAAAAATATAAATGTATGCTAAGGCATTATTACCTCAAAGTAAATTATTATGTGATTGTATTTCACTGATCTGTTCTTCTGTCTACAGTAATGAGTGGCACTTCTTTTACTACAGTATAAGTGACTGCAATTTATTCCTATTTTGCCTGAATGGGCTAGTTTTAAAGAGTTTGTAGATGCTGCTGACTGAGCAAAATGAAGATACTGCGTGCCAAAAAACTTGGTGCCATGCAGGGAAAAAATATTTGGCATTTCTTCATAACAGTTCTCATTCAGTCTGATGAAAGAGAATTTGCTTTTGACATTTCCTTCAAAGAAACAATTCTCATGGGTGAAGTGGTCTGCAGCCTTCTTAGCTTCACAGTCTTCAGTGGGAGAGAACTTCTCTCAATGGGCTTAGGGCAGTGGTTCTCAACCTTTTTAATGCCGTGACCCCAACCGGTCGTAAGTCGAGGACTAAACCGGTCGTAAGTCGAGGACTAAACCAGTCGTAAGTCAAGGACTACCCAACCAGTCGTAAGTCGAGGACTTTCCCTGCCCGGGAGCGCCACGCATGCGTGGTTCCGCCCCCTGCGCCGGCCAAGGCGTAGCTGGCAAGCGGCAGAGATGGAGCAGGCTGACCACCAGCTGGCCCAGCCCAAGGGAGGTAAGGCACCCGCCGGAAAAGGGGAAAAAAATGGCGGACAAAAAAAATGGCAGACAAAAAAAATGGCGGACAGCCTTGCTTGGCGACCCCCATGAAATGGTCGATCGACCCCAAATGGGGTCCCGACCCACAGGTTGAGAACCACTGGCTTAGGGAGAATCATCAGAAAAAAGGGGTTCAGAATGATTGAAAGGTGTGTAACAGAAATAATATCAGCAGTGACACCCATTTTAAGTCATAAAATAATTTTAGAACACCAACAGGAGATATCTAAAGGAAATGGTAGGGACATTAGTAATAAAGTAGAAAAGTAATACTTCTTACATGAGTGAAAAAATGCTTTAACAAATTACAAGGTTGATTTCAGCATAGTTTTATGTAAACTTTAAGTCCTGTACAGGCATTCAGTTAGGCAAAAATAAATATGCAAAAAAAGAAACTGAAGTATTAACATATGTACCAAAATTGGTTTTGCAATAGATACTATACTTGATATTGATGCATTCATGGGAACCTTCAAATCCATTCAGTTGTAATTATGTAACTTCAATGAAATGCAATGTTTAAATATACTGTGATCCAGATTTATAAACTATCAATATAGAATTATTTGCTGAAGATTAAAACTCTGAAATATTAGATCTACAGAATTGGTAGGTATCTGAAATCACTTCAGCACTGAAAGATGGATGCCCAATCCCATTAGGTTGGACCAGTTTGCTTCTTCAGTATCAATACATTTTCCCCAACCAAAGGACAGACTGCTCTTGATCAACTTTTTGGTTCCTTTAGTTGCTGGTACATGTACTCAGGGTTAAGAATCAAATCTCACATAATAGATAGTGGAAGCCATGACTCATAATGGTAATTATTAATGGTAGTCCATATGTGATATGTCTATAAGTCTGTGGAAGAGATGAGCTGTTTCCAGGATCCTGATGCCTTGTCATAAAACTTAAGTGAGCTAAAGCTGTCTTTCTATTTCAGACATAAGCTACTCATATGTTATCTTGAAGGATTGCCATAGCATGGGCATTATGTCAGGGACACAGATAATCCTCCATACTCTTCAGTCTGTGCATATGTTGCTAAATGAATGCTCAAAGAAGTCTTATTTAGAAGTATAGAAAAATTAAAAAAACAGGTTTTGGAGCAGAAATGAAAGTGAACTGAATGGCTTTCTTTGAGTCCTATGGAGTTTTCTTGATTTCCAGAAAAGGGTTTGGGAACAGCATCTGCTGGAGTGAATTATAAAGTGCCATTTGCTCAAGCTCTGTATATGTACAGCTAAACAGTACATCACAACAATGGCATTAATCTTATTCTAAGGAAAACAAATTTGGGTAAAACTGTTGATTTCAGGCTCTCTTATCTCTTGATGTCTCCGAGAATCCTGGAACTAGAAACAATATCAACTCTATATAAAGAAGACATCTAATTGTATGGCTTATAAAAGTATGTTGAATTGAATGCACAGTATAAAGATACCCACAGTCTTAGAAAAAATCCTGGCTCTAGAGGTTGATGTATGATTCAAATAAATATATATGGTCCAATATATTGGCTGAATATTAACTTGCTGGTAAACATTTCAAGTGAATTTAATATGTATAAACTACAAAAAATATCCAGGCCAATACAATGTGAAGATATAAATAAATGGCTTTGGGAATACCTGTAATAATTTACCACTGACTTTCATTTTAGAAGCATTGATCTGAACTAAATAAATACATAAGGCCTTTCAGAGTAGCCAACGTAATTTAGATTCTTAACTTCCTGTTTCAGGATGCATTAGTGATACCTGTTTTAATGTACTCAATGCAGTGGACAAATCAAATTTAGAAGAATTCTGTACTGGTCAACAATTTATAAAAACATTTGTCTGTAACTGTTCAGATTTGCATCATGAGAAGGAAGAAAAAGAATGGAGATATTATAAAAAACCTAATAATTTCCCTTTTTAATATGGATTCATATTCATGAAGCAACAACTTATTTTTCAACTTTGAAATCTTCTGTTCC
The DNA here is from genome assembly GCF_001527695.2 of Protobothrops mucrosquamatus. Taxonomy (NCBI): domain Eukaryota; kingdom Metazoa; phylum Chordata; class Lepidosauria; order Squamata; family Viperidae; genus Protobothrops; species Protobothrops mucrosquamatus. Next base: position 89,529 of record NW_015386732.1, on the reverse strand, counting down.
CTCAATTTCTCTTTTCTCATCAAATGTAAAGTAAGGAAATCATTGCATTGAACTTCAAGCAACAGTTTCATAGAAGAAGGGAAAGATTTGCTCTTTGCTACCAAAGAGTAACAAAGGATTCCATTCTGGCTAAGTGAGAAAAAAGAAAAAAAAAGTCATGGTAGGCATAGTTCCACAACAGTAAAACTAGTTCACTGGGCAGATGATTGGTGCTCCTTGACTGAAAAACTACATGCAAGGATACCCATTTATCATGGATGTCCTTATGTCTGGACTTTATGCATTAAAAAAGGATTTGAGCTAAAGCTCGCTATAATTCTCCAACTGTATGCTTTTATAGTTAACAAACTATTTAGCTACACAGTGTGCTTATATGTATAATTCTGCATGTTAGAAGAAAGTGCAGGGATACTGCAGCCAATTTTGGTCACTATATCACAAAAAAGATGCTGAGAGTTTGGAAAAAATTCAGAGAAGAGCAACTAAGATGATCAAAGGCCTGGAGACTAAAACACACGAAAAACGGCTGCAGGACTTGGGTTTGGCTAGTCTAAAGAAAAGAAGAAATAGGGGAGACATGATAGCAGTATTCCAGTATTTGAGGGGCTGCCACAAAGAGGAGTCACATTATTCACCAAAGTACCAGAGAGCAGGACAAGAAACTGATCAAAGAGAGAAGCAACCTGGAATTAAGGAGAAACTTCCTGATAGTGAGGACAATAACCAGTGGAACAGCTTGCCTCCAGAAATCATGGGCACTCCATCACTGGAGATTTTAAAGAAGAGACTAGACATTCACCTGTCTGAGATGGTATAGGTTCTCCTGCTTGAGCAGGGGGCTGGACTAGAAGACCTCCAAGGTCCCTTCCAGCTCTCTTCTGTTCTATTCTAAATTCTAATTACAATATAATCAAAAATGTATTATTTTATCAAATATGTGTGTTGCTAATTTCATTCAACTAATGGCCTCTTAACAAGCAAACAATATAAAACAATAGCATGCCCATGATAAATATATAACATTAACCTCTCCATAGTAAACAAAAAACACTAAAACATTGATACGTAATGCATTAGTGTTTTACCTACAATTGGATGTAGAGGTAGGTTGAGATTAATGTCAGCTTGAATAGTACAAAATTTGATTTAATGAGATTTTTAAATTGATACCAGGTTGAGCTTAAGGTTTAAGAGCTTAAAGCTTAAAATTCAGTTAGTATGAGGCTAGTCCATGTGTAATTGCCATTAAGGTTTTAGACATTAATTGTCTAAATAGAGAAAAGGAAGGTTCTGTTCAAGGAGAGCTAAAACAGAAGACACTCATTTTGAAGAACTATAGCAGAATACAGTAGATAGCAGGTACAGTATACTTTTGATACTACTTTATCTTCTTTAACTATTATACAGTATTTCTCTAATGTACATATAAAATTTATGTTTAAAAATTTTAACTGCCTATTTTCATCAAGCTGTAACCAATTACCCTGTTTTCCATAGAAATATCACTTTTAATAGTGTAAATTCAAATAATATGACCATTTTGTGGGTTGATTCATTCACTAATCAAGACCTCCTTGTATAAAACATACTACATAACACCCAATTGTCAAGCCATACTAAACCCATAGTACAATAATTCCATGATACTTACATCACATCTCATACTTCACCAGTAAAGGAGCAGCAGCAAGACTACTACCATATAGATATATATTAGGTATCACATAATTCCTTCCTTCCTTCCTTCCTTCCTTCCTTCCTTCCTTCCTTCCTTCCTTCCTTCCTTCCTTCCTTCCTTCCTTCCTTCCTTCCTTCCTTCCTTCCTTCCTTCCTTCTTGCTCTAACATTAACAGTCAGTGAGCTCTCCATGAAGTGTTCAATTCTGCCTCATAAACTAAAGACATACACTCACTGAATTTTATTTTCCTCTTCTCCTTTTAATTAATGATAAAGTTGTAATGCCTTTCTTCCATTGCTCATATTTCATACTTTATTTCATGGTAAAATCTTAACGTAAAACAACTACAAAGCCTTGCAAATAACTTAAAGAAGATCAGCACAATCTTGTGCCTATTTACTCAGGAGTAAATTTCACTATATTTAGTGAAGCTATCCTAATAATCATGCACCACATTTTAACAACAAATTTCCATAGGCCACAAGTTTTCTTATCAGATATTTCTGACAGATTGAAAAGTTATCAAGCATATAAACTTGATATAAACATCCAAGGAATACATACACATAGAATGTTTTTTGCAAAGAATGTGCAGAGAGTATAGTATATATTGTAATGATTATTCTCAGTTTATCAGATTTCAAGGTGATAAATTATTTTTGAGTTTTATTCTGATATGTGGGACCATTCCTATAGCAGCCGGAAGGCACACAGCTACTGCTAATTACTCTCATCTATCTGGAAAAATACTATTAACTTCATATGGGGACAATTAACATCCATAGAGAGAAACCCCTCCATAATGCTTTTTCAGTCAAGTGGAGACAGCATTGTGTTTGTTAATGAACTCTAAGTCAGCAATTTCATGTTCCAGCTTTTATCTGAATGCTCAAACCAACAATGCTGTGGTGAAATAAAATGATCTTCCCAATAATTGCTGGTTCTAGGCTTTGATTTGTGGTTTTTTCTACTCTTATTTAGAACTGGCTGGGTCAACATGTTCCAGCATATAAAATCTGCTGAAAGAACACTTCAGACAAATATAAAAAAACAATGCAGGCATGGAATACTATTTGGCAACCAGAGATTTTTAGATTTTGTTAGGTAAGACAATGAAAAAAATCTAATTTCTAGTTATTAACTTTAAAAAATTCTTGAAAATGTGAATGCTGGCTATTAAATATCCAGAAAAAAATAGAAGACATGTACAAAGTTTAGTTTTTCTCACCATTCTATATCTGCGTGCCACATTTGGCATACCAATCAAAGACCACACGTGGTCTATGTCATTGTCCCTAATGATGTGCCCTATTTAATTTATTGTACAGTTACATTGCAACTTGTTTCTAAAAGCATTCTTATTCAATGGTGTTTGTTTCTCAGAGGCTGCCTGGATAAGCTCCTGCAGTTTCTTGGCAAGGTTTTTCAGAAGTGGTTTGCCATTGCCTCCTTCCTAGGTCTGAGACAAAATGACTGGCCCAAGATCACCTAGCTAGCTTTGTGTCACAGATGGGACTAGAACTCATGGTCTCCCGGTTTGTTGTCTGATGTCTTAACCACTATTGGTATTCCTTGACTTACAGCCATTCATTTAGCTACCATTTGAAGATATGATGTGCTGAATAGAGTGTGCTCCTTGCACTTATGACTGTTTAACTCCCCAATGGTCATGTGATCACAATTTGATTGCTTAGCAACTAGTTTGCATGTATAACTGGTGACAGAGTCCTATGGTCATGTGATCATGAATTGCAAGCTTTTTTGTCAGTAAAAATCCATCTGTAACAGTGGGTTTGTATTTAGGACTGCAGTGTTTGTTTATTGACTGTGGATTCATTTAATGATTATTATGGTTCACTTAACAAATGTCATAAAATAAAAACTCAAGTTACGACCACAACGACTTATGATAGAAACTCCAGTCCCTATTGTGATTGTAAATCAAGCACTACTAGTTCCCAAATTGACTCTCGTGTATGTATGTGTATGTGTGTATGTGTGTGTGTATTTATGTGTATGTGTATGAAATCATACTTTGTGCTGTCTATTGTAACCTTTTAGTTGGAATTTTATATCACTAGTATAATTTTTATTTATCGTTGATTAATTTATATATTATGTATTATATAGATATTATATATAATATAAATGATAAATTAATAATAATTAAAATATGTATTAATGATAAAGTTCCAATTAAAGGCTACAACAGACAGTAACAAAGCATTTTTTCTTTAATATAAATCTGGCATTTAAAGATAACTATTAACTGACATATAAATAATCCAGTATTTAAATATTTTGCCTACTCCACCTTTGACACCTGAGTCAACCCTCAATTTCACAGAGCTTTCCTAGCTATGATACCTAGAACATTTTTCATCAAAAAGATGCCTAATTAGATGTCTTGATTATGTCGCTCTACTCCTTTGCTGTCGATATTTGAAAGTGTAAGATTAGCTATAACAGTGAGTTTTTATTCAGAGTATTGGTTGGTGGGATTACATTGACATCCATCTCAGAAGAAGTCTACCAAATGTTTTGTCCCAAAATGTGGAAATTTATTGGTTTCAAAACCAATTGCCTATCAGTGATGAACAGTCCAATTAAGATGTGAAACCTAGATTCCCCTTCTAGCCATCATCCCTTTCCTCCTACTAAAAATCCCTGGTCTCCCACTGCTGTTATCAAGAGGAAACTAGCAATTTGTTTTTCATAAGCCCACTGATAAGGTTGATCAAAGGCATAATGAAAAAAGTGGGTTCCTAGAGTTTCTTGGTCACAAACAAATACAGATGTACTCTTCCTTCATATAAAATAAATATATTCCAACCTTGTAAAAAAATAGGCTTATACCTTCAATGTTATACGTTTTAAAATGGTAGTTTTCAGGGGTCTTTGAGGGTGTTGGTCTCATAGATAGCAGCAAAAAGTATGTCCATGTTTCTGACTGTTATATCCCTAACAAAAATTCCTTGAATGTGGACCATCATATAGATATCCAATTCTTAAAGCAGTTGCATCTTTTTTAGCAGGCTCACATAAAAGTCAGAAAAAAACCACGACAGGTGTAATGAATAGCATTTCTTAAATGAGGTCCAAGATACTTCTGAATCATTTTCAAAGAAAGCACGCTTCTAACATCTATGTGTATTCTCTATGTGAGTACTTTTTGTGCAGTTGATTTGGTTGAGTGAAGCTTATTTGCTCAAAACTGGCATTTATTTTGTTTGTTCTCAAAATAAGCCTGTGATGCAGACCTTTCATAGTCCTGTATTCAGACTAGAAAATGAGACTGCAAGATAGCTGACTTGCCCTCAAACCCACTGTCAGTCAGGGATCTGCACACTATTCTTTCTGGCAGCTTCTCAAGCAGCCACTTAAATCAGTTCATCTGCATTTACTGTATCACATCAACAAATATATCAATGTTTTGGAATTTGGGTTTTTATTTAAAAATACTAGCTTCATGATTTCTAGAGAAGGACAAGCCATACAATCAGAAAAAATAGCCAGGTAATATTTTTCTAGGGGTTGGGAGGAAGGAAATATTCATATTTCAAAATTGTACTTCTATTTCATGATCAGCTAAATTAAAGAGATTGGCCAACCATTTGTCTGAAATGGTATAGGGCTTCCTGCCTGAGCAGGTTGGACTAGAAGACCTGTAAGGTCCCTTCCAACTCTGTTATTCTGTTCTATTCTAAATATATTTATTTTCAAATTTCCTACATTTGAATTACAAATCACACTTTGCAATATCAAATGCAGTATTAACAAAACTGACACATTTGTTTTCTCCATATTATATAAGCCTTTGGATGATTGAAATCCCACTCATATTCATGGAACTAAGACTAACTTGTGTCCAATGAGATCATTCTTTAAAAAAGTATGCTTAGCAGTACAATCTAAAAATGTTCTCGTGAACTAATTCTGTTTTGTTTTGCTCATAGGAGGATCTGGATAAATAATTAAATAATGAAGGAACTGCCCCAAAGGTACGTCGTTGACTCAAGTTACTCCAAATGAAGGTCTATTTAAGGAACGTGCGAGTCCCAGTAAACATTCGTACAAGATCCACATTAACCCTATAGAGAAACGATGTCATTGTCCGGATAAATGACGTTAGTAATTTGTGTAAACAGTCGTAACATAAGAAATATAAAGAAGACGTTGTGTCAAGATGTTAGACTTGAATCACAATCAACTCATGAATAAGAACTTAAGAATTGTCTATTCCAAATCACCAGACAACAAAGCAACATGAAAAAGATGAAAACAAAACAACACATGGTTCTCTCTAGAGCAGCACAAACCCACCCAGTTTGGTAAGCATCTTTCAATCATCAGCAATACCTGCACTTTTGTTTGTTTAATTGAAGTTAGATTCTGTCATTATCAGCTTTATCTTGTGTCATTCACTTCCTTCAAATGAATTTGTCTTAAGTGTAAATGATATTCTGGTTCTTGTGGGGAAATTGCATAGCAACCAAAGTGGGGGAGGGGGCTAGGGAGGTAGAGAAAAAAACAAGCCCATAGTTTGGAAATCAGCATCTGTGCTGTCAGGATTCAATTCAATCATCCCAACTTTCATATCTTCACAGTTTCTCTGACTGAGCTAGGACAGTAACAAAAGACCAAATCTTAAAGGACTTGCTATGACAGCTGCTTGGAAAAGCTTCTCATGAAATGTTGATGAAATATAAGAAATTTTTAATAGAAGCAGATATCTTTTTTCAAATAATTCTATTCAGACTTTAACCACATCATTTTACAATAGTGCCAAGAATATCAAAATTTGGAAATATGTTTTTTTTTTTTAAACTCCAAGATTCTCTGAATTCATTACTCAGAGCCTGGAAGCAAATATGAAACATTTGGTGAGCTGGAGAGTGATAGTTCAGGAATAAGATAGACTGGGGTATGAAGGGACAAGGTATGAACAAAATAAGCCATTATTAGCATAAAATTTATATTTATATATATATATATATATATATATATATATATATATATATATATATATATATATATATATATATATATATATATATATATATATATATATATATATATATATATATATATATATATATATATATATGAGTTAAAAATCCGACTCTTGGGTGCATCCATGTTGTGTCCAAATAATCACGATCACCAAGAGTAGATGAAATGTTTATAAACAATTAAAAAGTTTAAAAACAATTTAAAAGCAATAAAACATTTAAAATTATCGGCAACCGAGCTTTCGTCGGACTCTCCCGACATCATCAGGGTTGCTGAGGCGGTGTTTCGGAGGGTTTATATACAATTCTCACATGCCTGCATCCGGCTGTGCGAGCGCGTAACCGGGCCCCGGTATACGCGCTCCTGCGCGGTGCCTGTTTTCCCTTTACCCGCGTGTAAGCGTCTTGCCTTCTTTCCCTGCTTGTTGCTATGGGGTCCCTGGATATCTTCATCAGGGATCATCTGGGGTTCTTTCTTGCACCTTTCACCCATTATGGCCCTTTCATCCTTCCCCTCTAATCCATTCATTCTTTCTCCCTCATTTGTTTCACCCTTAATCCCTCTATCACTTTCACAATCTCTCCCATGTGTATTGGCTTCAATTCCATTCTCCTTCATGTTGCTATCGCCCCTTCCATTCAACTCGCGGGGGATCCGGGGGTCCCCAACGGGCCCTCGATCGACCCCTCTTTTACCGGGTCCCCCCATCGAGTCCAGGTTAGTCCCTTCCCCTCTCCCTCGAATACTGACGTTGCATGTGTTTCCTTCCTCTTCTCTTTGCAGCTCGTTCCACACCCTCTCTCCATTCTTACAGTCTACATTCACTCCGTCCCTACTTACCCTCAACTTCCCTTTATCCAACTCACCCTCCTGTTGTGGCCACTCTCCTCCTATCATCTCTAATACTACCATTCCATTGCCGTCACCCTCTCTTCCAAGAGTCCTTTCATACTCCGCTCCTTCCACCCTCTTATTCGTATCCCCACAGTGTCCTTCATCCATCCATCGGCTCCATTTCTTTCTTCGATCTATCACTCCCCGACTCCCTTCGTTCCCGGAGGCACATACACCCTCCGATCTTTTGTTATATCGTTCTCCTATGCCCCCTGCACGCTCCGATCCACTTTCCACCGTTTCTCTCCCGTCCTCGTTCTTACTATCTGATGGTCTTTTGTCCCCTTTCATATAGGAGCTCCTCCTCCTGTGTCCTTTAACGGGCTCTTGGGCGGTTTTTCCCTCGTTGGGTCTCCCCATTGAGTTCGACACGATTTCCTCTTCTCCCCATCCACCCATGGTATTGCGTGCGTCATTTATTTCCTCTCCTAGTGCTTCCTTCCCTGCTCTCTTTCCATCCTTGTAATCAACCATCCCTTCACGCTTGTTTACATTCCGACTCCCTTCGTTCCCGGAGGCACATACACCCTCCGATCTTTTGTTATATCGTTCTCCTATGCCCCCCGCACGCTCCGATCTACTTTCCGCCGTTTCTTTCCCATCCTCGTTCTTACTATCTGATGGTCTTTTGTCCCCTTTCATATAGGAGCTCCTCCTCCTGTGTCCTTTAACGGGCTCTTGGGCGGTTTTTCCCTCGTCGGGTCTCCCCATTGAGTTCGACACGATTTCCTCTTCTCCCCATCCACCCGCGGTATTGCGTGCGTCATTTACTTCCTCTCCTAATGCTTCCTTCCCTGCTCTCTTTCCATCCTTGTAATCAACCATCCCTTCACGCTTATTTACATTCCGAGTCCCTCCGTGCCACTCCTACTCTCGGGGGGCGCGGGGGGTTTCCCCCTACTGTCCTCAATCCCCTCGAGATTGGAGTGCCCCAACCAACTCAGGTCCATTACCTCCCACACCCTGTCACTCCCCGAGATCTCGGCACCCTCCAAACTGTCATTCTTCCATCCGTTCCGTTCCTCTCTTCGACCTATTATCTCCCCCTTTCTTTCTTTCTTGAGGACCCCTGTGTCTCTCAGCTTACCATCGTGCCACTCATTACATTCACCTATATGCTTGGTTCTCACCACTCCATCTTCCACTCCCCCTCTCACACCCCCATCCGTATCGTCCAAAAATCCTTCATCCCCTTTTTGTCTCCTCCTCAGTCCATATGGCTTCCTGTTCTTTCCTTCCCCAACTGGTGGGCGTTCCGTCTTGTTCTGTAGTTCTTAGGAGTACAATCCTAGTGAGCCCCACGGAACCACAGGAACGTCTACAACTAATTCCCGGCCCGGAAGGGCACGCCCCATGAGCCTCAGGACCTGACGGGAGACTCAGAGGTACGGGGTTCCCCACCACCAAGATTTGTGGAATGAAGACACAAGTGCCAAAGACGACGCCACTAACAGGACGGTGCAGAACTCACAAACATGTGCCTGGCACATGTCAACATGCCGGTTGATGGAGTCCCGGCCCGAAAACCAGGCTTCTTTCAGTAATCTCCCACTTTTGGTGGCATCCACAGCAAGGACCTGGGCATGCTCGAAGTCGAAGCGATGATCCTGCTCGGCCATGTGAGTCCATATCTGTGAATACTGCTCACCTCTTCTGATGGCCAAGTTATGTTCATGGAGGCGGGTCTTGAGTCTTTTAGATGTCTCACCCACGTAGTGGCTCTTGCAGTCTAAGCAGTTAACTCTGTAAACCACTGTCGATCTTTCCATCGTGGGGAGGGGGTCTTTTGGGCGCATAATCCTCGAGCGTAGCGTTTGGTCCGGCTTGTGGGCTACTTGTATGTTATAAGGGGCCAGTAGTCTGGCCGTGGCCTCTGATACATTATTGATGTAAGGTAGTGTGACACGTGTGCGTGTGGTTTGCGTGTCAGATTCCCTTTTCCATTGGTTGTTGTAATGGGATCTTGGTCCCCCACTATACCGTCTCACAAACTTTGGGGGGTAACCATTCATATATATAAAGAAATAATAAACTATCTTATAAATAGAAATACAATGTGCTTCTCTACAGTAAGCAAAGCTTGAGACCAAAATTATATATGTGTTATTTCAGTGTCCTGTTTTAGTGTTACAAACTGAAATGGAACCTCAAGCTTCCACTGTTCATTTTTCTTTGGGCTCTTAAGCTGAATTTCAAGTGAACATTCAAACAGAGAAAGCTTTAAGGTAAGGGCTGTCTCCTGAAAGCCCTTTGGATGATTCTCTATAAAAGAGGATACGTGTCTGGCTTAGTTTCTGCCTGGATCTAAGTCTGCTTACATTGCAATCAGACCTATTACTCAATGAATAATTTCTGTTCTTTGTAATAAATTTTAGAAAATCATATATGGGAAGCTAGCCCTTCTCAAAAATGATGAGTCATTTACAGCTGCTGGGGAAGAGGAATTAGAATCAAGATAATGGCATGAGGTAAAGCCAATTCCTGATTCTGATTATTGTTTTTAATTTAATATCTTGTAAGGCCTTTCTGATTATCAGAGATGAATGATGATAATGGTGATCTTAATACTGAACATTTTTTTAAAAAAAATCTCAGATCAAGAAGCAACATTTAAATAGAAAAGATTGGCAATGGGATAACCTCCAAATGTTTAGAAAAAATTCTATTATCCCTTGCCAGCTTATCTAAAAGTCAGGGTTATAGGAGTCATTTATTTATTTGTTATATTTGGCATTGCTTAATTCCCAGAAATTCTGGGTGGTTCACAAATAAAAACACAGAGAATAATAGAACAATAAGGAACAAATGATTGCAAAAGAGGCGCAATAGTAAAAAAACAAAACTATGCTACCCAGAAAAGGGCTTTTAGCCACCTTTGCCAAACGCCTAGGACCTAGGTGAAATACCAGCAGAGTGAGGCCATTCATATACTTGGGACAACTTATTCCAGAGAGCAGGTGCTACAGCAGAGAAGGCACACTTTTGGTGTTTGATAGATAACTTGTAGTCTAAAATATTTAGAGTTCACTATATAACTTATCCCACTGTGAATATTTTCTCTCTGGCTATTAAATTCTTGATCCAGTCAAAGAAATTAGGAATTTGGGCCTCAAACATAAATATTTTAAATACTTGAAAAGTTCTTTGTTCCAAGTTTTTATCTAATTTGAAATTCAAAGAAATGATTTTCTTATATTTTCCGTGTAGTGGTTTTTCAGATTTTATCTTACCAAAAAGGTATGATATTTGTTATTCTAATTTAAACATCATAGTAACATGTGAATGACAATTTAATAAACATGAAAGTGTGACTTTATATTTATATGACCAAAGCAAAATATATTGGCCCAATTCAGGTCTAACCATATTCAGCTACTCACCTGTCACATTTCCTGGCCTTAGATGAATACAACTTTCCCCTGGCTATATTATACATCTGGAAACTTGATGTATTGCAAATAAAGACCATTCCATGTAAATGCACCTTTTATTTGTTCAGTTGCATAAAAGGCAGGCAGGCATATCTGTGTTTTTCTATTTTCTGTTTCCCAAATTAATAAATGTAGGATTCAACACCTAGCACATAGTCATACATTGTTGAAGTCTAGCCAACATAACTAAATATTTTCCTTCATCTTTAGATTCAGTTATAGCCATTAAGACTGCGCTGGAATCCTTAGATTAATACCCCTGTTTATATAAGTGAACCAAACTTGAAATGAGACAAAATATTCTTGATAGCTTTTCTCCATTTAACATGCTCTTTACAGCCCAAGTTTGTGTCTCTCCCAGAAATGGTGTGATCCATTTTTATTTAAATGGGGTTTTGGTAATCAAGAATAGAAAAGGATGACAGAATATTTGGCATACTCTTGCTGGTAGATAGCTAAAACCAATAAGCAGACAATAAATGCTACCTACTTTCAATATTAATTGCTTCTTAGTGGATATGCCACTAAGGAGTAATTAATATTGAGAGTTTCTGGTTTGCTGCTGTGGCCGCCGTGGCCGCTGGAAGGCGAGCTCCGTCTTCCACGTCTGATTTTGCACCACCGGGGGACCCTGGAAAGGGTCAAAAGTCACCCTGTAGGGGCGACAAGCAAGGATTAAAATAGAATATGCTCAAATAGACAAGATGTGTACTTTGAATACTAGATTTTGTCATGAACTGAGATAAAGAAAACTTTGGTCATTTAAAACTTGGAAATATAAGTATTAAAAGTTAAATTTGAATATTGATTTCTTTATAAAGGTTGAATGTAAAAGTAATTAAGATATATATGAGCTAAAATCTATTGATAAATGTAATAAACATGTTTTTACTTAGCTGATATAATAAGAACTGTACTAGCTTAAATATGAGATAATAGATATTAAGAGAAAAAGAGAGGAAGTATTTGATGTTGAAACAAGAGAAATTTTGGTTACTAAATTTAAGACATTTGGAAATTAATAGAAAATAAGAATGTTACACTGTATTATTAATTAGATGATGTAAGATGGTAAGAAATAGAATATATTCAAATAGATAAGACGTATATCCTGAATATTAGACTTTGTGATGAATTGTGATAAAGAGAACTTTGGTTACTTAAAACTTGGAAATTATAAATATTAAATGTTAAATTTAAATATTAATCGGGAAACTAAAAATTGGGAAAAACTAATTAGGACATTGATTGTCTATAAAGACTGAATGTTAAAATAATCTGGATATGTATAAGCTAAAAATTATTGATAAATGTAAGAATGTTATTTTTATTTAATTGATATAATAAGAATTGTATTAGTTGAGACAGTAAATACTAAGGGGAAAGGAGAGGAAATATTTAATGTGGTAGTTTGAAACTGGTACTAAAAGATACTTGTATGTCATTGAATTATCGATTAACTCAGCTGCCACATTGTTTTTTAAATACTTAAATGTAAAATTAGAAAATCAATAAAACATTTAAAAAAAGAAGTAATTAATATTGAAAGTAGGTAGCATGTCTACATATTATCTATAATATTTATAAATTTGAGAGTGGAAAATGCATACATAATAGAAAATTCATACATAACAGGTTATGAATGAGTGAAGAAAGGAAGTTTAAAAGAATTGCCTTGCTCTGTACGTCAACCAATGATTCAGTTTGTTTAAAAAATGTTAATAACGTTAATATCCCAGAAGTCCACCATCCATTCCATTCATTCTGAAACAAGTCTCAGCTCGACTAGGATAAATGTAATGTGACACCATGTATATTAAAGATAATCACATATTCCACAGATTTCCTTTGCTTCACAACCAGTATAAGTCTTTTCCTTTCATAGGCTAATAATCCTCTAAAGTATAGGGAAGATCTTTTGTCTTTGTCCATGAACATAAAGGACTATTTTCAAATTCACTTTCCAATCTTCTTTATTATAATGATTGAATGTTTCTCAGAAGAGTTAAAGTAAATATTTCTCTTTCCATAAATGGCAGATTTAAAAACTCCAAATTGGTCATACAAAATATTAGAAACTGAAAAAGAAGTCAAGGATGACTTGCTATGATTGTCAGTTGCATTGTAATTGTAATATATATATTTGTAAAAAAGACATACTGATCTCTGGGACAGAGAATTTTTATTATGTACTAAGCTTTCGTTAGCCACTGCTAACATTAAAAAAGTATAAGCTGACATTGGAAAGACATTGCTTTTTATAGCCCTTTAAATGTCAGTAATTTGGTCATTGAGTGCGAAATAGGTCCGTCAATTCACCGCCTGCATGTGATTGGCTGTATCCATCGTGATTCAGTTGTGATGGCCGATGTTTGCCTAGCTCCCGTTGCTCTGTTTCCTGCCACCCGCTTTATAAGATGAATATGCTTATCATATAATGTCAGGCTATCCGTGGTTAATGGTTGCTCCTACTACTATCATGGTCCAATATGTTGTTGTCACCTCATGTGGTTATACTGGTTGGTGATTTCTCAGTCGCGCTTACAGCATTAGTCACATTAGTTTGCTGTCTTATCTTCGATCTCATAGCTGGTCCAGTCCGTTCTTCTGTATCATTAATTGCCATGGCTTTTAATCGTGCAGGCATATCAGTTGTTATGTAGCCAACGTCCCTCACTTTTCTATCTTGGATGTCTACACGGGAGGAGGGTGGTTGTCAATTTGCACCTTCTGGCCCCTTGCACAATTGATCATGATGCCTTAACACCTGATATGCCAGTAACAAGTCGATATGCCGGTTGATAGAATACTGGTCAGACAGCCAGGCTTCTTTCAACAGGCAGCCACCCTTTGTAGAATCCTGGGCAATGACCTCGGCCCCTGCAAAATTAAACGTGTGGTTGTTTTCAATCATGTGTGTCCAAACTTGGGATCATCATTCATTCCGGCTGACTGCCATCTCATGTTCACGAATCCTTGTCCGTAGGCGCTTCGCAGTTTCCCCGACATAGTTGCTTGTGCAATCATTGCAACTAATCCGGTAAACTACAGATGACATTTCTCCTTTGGGTAAGGATTCTTTGGGGCACATCACCTTAGTTTGTAGGGTCTGGCTGGATTTGTGTGCCATCTTGATACTATGGCTAGAGAGTATCCGCGCAGCTGTCTCAGACACCCCATTAATATATGGCAGTGTTATCCAAGTGGTAGTTGTGGACCCATCATCAACTGGTCACAATTTCTGGTGCTGGCAGCAGCATCGATCAAAATCCGCCAAATATCCGTTCTATATACATACGTGGTAGAGATACGTCCATTCCTTGGATTTCTCAGCCAGCGTGCTGCAATGGGTGTCAATTCGGTTGAATAGTGTCTGGATGCAGCTGATCTTATGAGTGGTGGGTTGGTTGCTGTCATTATGCAGAAGATGGTTGGTGTCTGTGGCTTTCCAATAGACACTTGTAGAGACACTGCCATTGGATTCGCAGCTGATCAATACATCCAGAAATGCCAGAGCATTGTTGGTCTCTTTCTCCATTGTGAACTGGATGTCTGGGTAAATCGAGTTGAGTGTTCCGAATAAATCCAGCTTTCTCTTTGCGTTTGATGATGACAAAGGTGTCATCGACATATCTCGCCCAAAACTTGGGTTTATAATCATTCATTGCCTCACATTCCAGTTTCTGTAGGACTGCCTCGGCAATTATCCCTGAGATCGGAGATCCCATGGGTGTGCCCTTTATTTGCTCATATTTGTCACCATCGAATGTAAAATAAGTTCTGAAGCAGAAGTTTAATAGTTGAAGAAGGTCTTCTGAACTGGGTGAATCAAGGTTCAATGATTTCTCACCTTGTAGTAATTCCCGTATGACCAACACAGCCAGCCCCTGGGGGATCGAGGTAAATAATGATACCACATCAAAGGATACCATTATCTTATTCTCTTCGACTGTTAGTTCTTTCAACCTCCTCAAAAAGTCTTCTGAGGATTTTACTGTGGTCGTGGAGCCTTCAATAAGGTGTTGAAATCGTCTGCTTAGCCACTTTGCCAAACCAAAGGTTGGGGTGTTCCAGAGGGAGACGATTGGGCGTAAGGGAACATCCACTTTGTGAACTTTTGGCAGACCATCATCAGGTCCTTGTCAACAATTCTTGGTACGAACCTCCATCACTGAGGAGATCACAGACTTTCTGGTTGTATTCCGACCTTTCCATAATTACTGTCGCCCTGCCTTTATCGGCTGACAAAATGACAATCAAGCTATCTTTTCTCAGTTCCTCAAGGGCAGAGGCCTCTGATTTTGTTAGAGTGCAGTTCCGTCTGTGGTTGGTAAGAAGCCCCGTTAGGCATTGTCTGATAGAATTCTTTGCCTCTTCAGTGGTCTTGAAAAATCATTGACTTGAGGGCCATGGTGAAGACGATCGGTTTGGCATCCATCAAATTAAAGCCTGTATCTCATTGTAAGATGGAAACTTGTTTATTGGTGAGTGTTTTTGACGACAGATTATGTACCAGTGTCTTTTTCCCTTTTCGATTTTCCAGTGATTTCAACGTCTCAATTTTGTATCTGAGCATATCAATCTTTCTCAGATGTGCTTCTTGTGCTGCCGAGTGTATTTCATGGTCAAGCATGTTAAAGTGTTCATTTGACACCACAGTGTGATAGCATCTGTGGTATTCCCTGATTTTCACTCTTTGAGCATTGATCTGTCTGTGGCTGTCATCATTGCGTACATCATTCAGGTCTGAAATTGGTGGACCGCAACGTGGCCTTCCAGTGTGTCGAACAGCAACTTCCTACGCAATGACTTCAGTGGCAAGTTGTTCCGGATGCAGAGCAATGGGAGCTAGGCAGACATTGGCCATCACAGCTGAATCACGGTTGATACAGCCAATCACATGCGGGCACTCAATGACCAAATTACCAACATTTAAAGGGCTATAAAAAGCAATGTCTTTCCAATGTCAGCTTATGCTTTGATAATGTTAGCAGTGGCTAACGAAAGCTTAGTACATAATAAAAATTCTTAGTACATAATAAACATTGCACGAAACCGAAGACCCCAGCCTGAAGATGACGAGTGGGACCTTGTCGAAACATTGCCAAGATACTCTCAATCTTACACGGGAAAAGACCCGAATACGCCAAGACCTGCATACCTGTACCGTGAAAATCTACAAAAACACACACACAGACATATATATGTATATATATGTATATATGTATATATATAGTAAGAGAATCTGGAGAAGTACCATGACTTGAAGGAGAAACTAGAGATGATGTGGAAGTAAAGGCTAAAATGGTCTCAGTGGTAGTTGGAGTACTTGGGCTTGTGAATCCTAAGCTGGGAGAGTGACTCTAAAAGATCCCAGGAACAGCTTCATAGCTCACTGTCCAGAAGAATGCAGTGATAGGAACAGCTAAGGTATTGCACAGAACCCTCAAACTCTTAGGTCTCTGATAGAGGACTCCTGATTGAGGAAGTTACATACCATCAAGAAGGGAATTTTTTTTATCCATGTCATAATTCATCTTCCTTTAGTCCTTTACACACCTTATCCTAACTGCATTCATCTCAATTGAAATTATTTTTTCCTAATTTGTTCAACTGTGTTTAAATCTTTTTAAGATTGCAGTACAGGAATCCTATGACCCAAACAATGATTGCTTTTCACTTTTAAGATCTAAGAAAGTGTTTCAATTGCCAAAATTCAAATCTGCTCTTGAAAACACCCTATGAATCGTTATTGCTGCCCTTCAAGAAGAAATTTCCTACTGTCAGCTGTGGATATAGAGATATGGCAAAGTCTGAGCCTAAATTTATTTTTCTATCTCTTGCAAGCAACGGGAAAGATTTTAAAAAATGTTCAAAAGGGGAAGGAAGAAGGAAAGGGAACAAGAAAGTAAGATTGTTCACAATTTATTAAATTTCATGCTTGGCCTTTAGCTTTTCCTTTTCATTTCCTGGGGGAGAAAAATTTAATGACAAAAGGATATTTCAGATACCCTCTCGTGAGAGGCGGACGTCCGGCTTGGGATATCTGCAACTCTTGATGTTCTAATAAGGGAGCAGGAGAGACAAAAGACAGTGCTAAGTGAGTGTGATCTGAAGCAGTCAAAATGGCTTTGAGAGGGAGATAGAATGAGATATAAAATCACTATATCAGGGAGATGGATGTCAATAAATAAATAAAACCAGAAGTTACTTTCACAGAAGATTTCATTTGTGGAGAAATTAGAGGACAAATTTCTATATAATAAATCTGAGTGCACTCACAATTGTAAATTATTATTATTATTATTATTATTATTATTATTATTATTATTATTATTAATAGTAGTAGATTACCATTTCAACCTTCCCTGGAACTTCCAGTAGATCAGGTTGGGGGACGAGTCCGTCCTTTGGGATATGGTAAAGTCTGTTTACCGACAGGTCAGAGAAGAATTTTTGAAGGTCACAACCTCGTAAGTGGCGAAGACCTCCGTCCAACAAGGTGACCAATTAACAAGAGTGACAGTCCTTTAAAGAGGAATCAAGATAGTTGCTTCTCTCCTTGGTTAGTTTCCATCCATTGCTTCTTGCCCTGCCTTCAGGCGCTTTGGAAAATAGCTTGACTCCCTCTTCTTTATGGCAGCCCCTGAGATATTGGAACACTGCTATCATGTCCCCCCTCGTCCTTCTCTTCGTTAAACTAGACTTACCCAATTCCAGCAGCCGTTCCTTATATGCTTTAGCCTCCAGTCCCCTAATCATCTTTGTTAATTATTGTATAATTCTGCTTTCATGGGAACTTTTTATAAAGGCATTTATGGTAGATAATGTTTTCTGTGTTTATGTGGCTAGGACTAGGATAGGAAGGGCAAGATTTAATTAGTTTAATTAAATTAATTAATTAATTAATTAAAAATGAGATTTGTGGCTGAATGCTTTCATATTTATCCCATTTACAATATTAAAAACCTGCCGTAATTGTTGGTCCAAAAACAAAGAGAGGCTTTGATTTGAAAACACCAACTCTAGATAGAAATGTTGCAGCAAATAAAGTACATTTTAATGGAGTTCAGACACCAAAAGTTAAGAATAATATATATACATTTATCTGATATTTTGTCAGTTTCCTGAAAAGTTTGTTTCTTCATAAGGAAACTTTCTGTTTCTCATTCTTAAACTGTTTCAGAATTTATTTAAGATATATTTAGTGGTCTTATGATCTTTATGGATTTTTGTGACATATAGAGTATGCTAAAATTATGATATCTCTTGAATTACATTTTTTTTGCCCACTTACGCTTTCTTTTAGCAGTCTGCACTTCCCTTGTTCTTTGATCTCAAAAGAAGCTTTCAGATATTCTTCAAGGGCTGTCTCATGGAGAACACATTACATGGTCAACTGGGAGGGAATTAGGACATTAGTGACTGTGAACAAAGCTCCTCAAATTAGGAAAAGGCACAACTGATGCACAGTTGAGCAAAAACCCTCCTAGCTTCCTTGAGTAAGGGTTCCAAGTCTAGGAGAACCTCCAGAATATACAACTTATTCAGCTAATAACAATAATGGAACAATAGATGTAAAAATCTAAAAGTATTCTCTCTCTTTTCCAGAAAAATAGTGAATCAGCAGCACAGAATTTACTGCACTGAAGGCCATCAAATAGAAATACAAATTATTTAAAATCAAATTTCCCATTATCAGTTGTTAATCACCATTTAATAATACAAAATCCCTCTAGAACTATTGGTTTACCTTCTTATCAGTTTATTCACAGTGCAGCAGTCAGCTATTATAAATATTCTTCTCACCATGCATTTGTGTTTGCATATTAATATTAATTTCTATTAAAATAGAATACCATTTAGCTCTATTATCATTTACCTAAATTTAGCATATTCTGTTTTCTAATCACTGAGTTTCTCTGCAATACAAGAGATCAGAAGCGCAATAGGTGTTAATGCAATACAGCTGAAGGCCTACAGATAAA
Source organism: Protobothrops mucrosquamatus (assembly GCF_001527695.2). Classification (NCBI taxonomy): domain Eukaryota; kingdom Metazoa; phylum Chordata; class Lepidosauria; order Squamata; family Viperidae; genus Protobothrops; species Protobothrops mucrosquamatus. The sequence continues at coordinate 70,525 of NW_015386732.1, read as the reverse complement.
ATGCTAGGCTATATCACTGTACTAATGGCAAATATTATAGTTTTTTTTAAAAAAAAATAAATCATGATATATTTGTATTACAAGATGCACATCTTAATTTACAAACAGCTTGTACAAAATTGGCAACACATTATTTTAAATTTGAGATAGAGCCACAGTTATCCCATCCAAGTGCTTTAACAAGATTTTAAAATAGTACACCAAATACAAAATGGTGAGAAGATGCTAACCAGGATTATTTCCTTTATTATAGATGTCATTATTTTTATGGATGTCCTAATAAATGAAGGAACTATATTACATTAATGCATTTGCAGGTTACATAATGTATTTAACCACATTGCTGGGTAGAAGGAAACCAACTCCTTGACGACTATATTAGAGACAACAGAGTACTTCTGATAAGGGGAGGGGAAGGCTCCTTCTGTAGCCACTGGCACACCTTTTTGATCTAGGTCAGATGTTAAGGGCAAGCATGAAGTTACTGGAGTAGGGAGCATTGCTTCCCCCACCACCCCTGTTTATACTCATAAGAATAGGGCCAAAAACAGGAGACTTCTATCAGCTCCTGAAATAGACCAGTCAGGAAATAGACCCCATAAGCACACACTCTGCTAAAGAGAAGTTCCCTGAAGATGAGCTCCAGCAAATATCCAAAAACTCGGAAGACAAAAGCTCTGGTTCCCAGTGACCAACCCAGACTGGATTCTGCAGACACCATAAGGATTATAGGAATGATATTTTTTTGTTTAGGACCTAACAGTCTGAAAGCCTACCAGAATTCTCCTCTGCCTTTTCTTATACCAAACAGGTTCAAGATGGGATTATCTTGAATTTCTTTGTCATGCCTTCTCCTTTCCAGCTGCATTGTTTCTGCATCACTGTCTTATTTATAACCATGAGCACTTGGTAAGCCAGCCCAAGAGAGTTGAAATATAAATAAAAATGTTTTCAATAAAATTAAAACATTAAAATATTTAACTTTAAACATAATATCAAAATAAAATTTTAAACAAAGTACTATAATGAGAAATGTCTTTAGTGTCTTCTTAAAATAAACTAGGGCTGGATGAGAATTTCCTTATAGCTTGGATCAAGAAAAAAGCTCTTGCTGCAGTTAATTTCAGCTAGGCACCCCCTCAGTCTGTATTCACAATAAATCTTTCAGTGTTGATCATTAACAGTGTTGCTCTATGGTGTAACATACAGGAGGAAGTTCGTTCATATAAGCAAGGGTGAAGCTATTTAGGGATTTAATTGTCAAAACATGCACCTTGAAGTTAATCCTGAACCATAAGACAAACTAATGCAGTGCTTCCAAGCAAGTGTCGGTTGCCAGTTGCTTCACAGAGGAACACCAATAGCAGCTTGGCTGTCACATTCTGGATCTGTTGTAATTTTCAAGTTTCCCTTAAGGTCGCTAATATTGACTATTAGACTGTTGTTAGACAGTAGTCTAACTGGGTGGTAACCAGAGCAATGAGCAATATTGGCCAGGTCAGTTTCCCCCAGGAAAAGATGCTACTTCAAGACTTCTTAAATCCTTAATCTTGTCTTTAGCCTATTAGACTAAATCAAACACAGACAGAGCCTGAGAGCCTGGCACATCTGTTGAAAGTGGAAATAAAAAGTAGAGCCAAGCATATAGTTGATACTCAGCATGTAGCTGTTACTCCATTGCCCTAGCCATGGTTATTGCTTTCAGTGGCTTCATGTTGATGTTAATAATTATCTGACTGAAGGTTTTCAGGGAGTACTTCTTAAAGACTAGCATCTGGGACCTGTCCACAAGATAGGAATAGAACTCCAACAAAACTGAGCCCAGCTAGCAATGGCAATCCATGACCCTTTGCTGAAGGTACATAGAGGAAAACTAATACAATAAAACTGGGCAAGCAGATGCACAAGCCTTCTTCCTGATATTTCTACTGATGGTATTGTCAGTTTGTCAGTGGATATCAGAAACTTTATCCATGAAAAAGTTCACAAAGAACTCCCAGTTTTCTAGGAGACCACAGCCCTCAAAAGATAACTTCAAGTCCCAAATCTTTTAGAATTGGGCAATTTCTTACAGATGCAGAGGTTTCCTTATTCCCTCAGCATTGGCTCTCCAAACAACTCTAAGCTCTATCCAGTCAAATAGATTTAGATTTCTGGCACCAGTAATCTAGTTAGAGCCTGCAGTTCCTCAATGAACAAAGAGACCCATGCGCTCAGGAAACAGGTAGATAATCCTTCACAAACCATTTAATCCATACCCTGAGGCAGCTGATCATGTCAATCAAATACCAAGCTTCAACTGATTTGGCAGAACAGCAAACCTCTCTACTTGCAAAGTCTGAAAAGTCATAGGATCCAGAAGACACTGAGAGAAAAACATCCTGAGAGGAGGGATGAAATCATCTATCTCAACACTTCAACGTTTTAGGTTTCCATACCTAGGATATGGGTGAAACCTTAGAGATGGATGAATGGATGGGTAGAAGGAAGGAAGGAAGGAAGGAAGGAAGGAAGGAAGGAAGGAAGGAAGGAAGGAAGGAAGGAAGGAAGGAAGGAAGGAAGGAAGGAAGGAAAAAGAAAAGAAAGGGGGAAGAGAAGAAAAACAGATGCATGGCCTTGAGCTTTATTTACATTTTATTATCCTCCATAAGGATAAAGAATGGTCATGTAAGAAAAAAATGAATGTCAGGTGTACCATGTACAGGAAGGATTCTAAGTGACAGAAATCTATCTTATAGAATAACAGAGTTGGAAAGGACCTTGGAGGTCTTCTAATTCAACCCCCTGCTCAGGCCTCTACCTTTCTGAACAAATAGTTGTCAATCTCTTCTTAAAGTCTTGCCTCCACAACTTCTGGAGGCAAACCATTCCAATGATTAATTGTTCTCACTGATAAAAAATTTCTAGCTTGGTTCTCTAGCTTGGATCTCTCTTTGATAAGCTTCCATTTGTTACTTCTTGTCCTCTATCAGGTGCTTTGAAGAATAGGTTGACCTCTTCTCTGTGATGGCCTCTCAAATATTGGAAGACAGCTATCATGTCACTCCTAATTCTTGTTGTTGTTAGACTAGACATACCCAGTTCCTACAGCAGTCCATCATACACTTTAGCCTCCAGTACCGGTTGGTTGCTCTTCTCTGCACTCTTTCTAGAGTCTCAACATCTTTTTTATATTGTGATGAAAACTGGGTGCAGTATTCCAAGTGTGGTCTTACCAGTGCAGTATAAAGTAGTTTTAACACTTCATGTGATTTTCATGCTATTCCTCTGTTGATGCAGCCTAGGACTGCATTGGCTTTTTTGGCCACTACAGCACATTGCTGGTCATACTTAAGTGATTGTCTACTAGAACACTTACATCTTTCTCATATTTACTGCTGTTGAATCAACTATCACCTCTATACCTGCACATTTTGTTTTTCTTGCCTAAGTGTAAGATTTTACTTTTCTCACCACTATTAGCTAGTTATTGTTGTTGTTGTTGTTGTTGTTGTTATTATTATTATTATTATTATTAAGGCTCAGTGTTCAAATCTGTCAAATTCCTTCTGGATCTTGAGCCTATCTTCTAAAGTAGACATGTCAAACTCGTGATGTCATGTGACATCGCAGAACATATCGGGACGGTTTTGCCATTGCCAGCAATGGGGTGGGCGTGGCTTCTGCATGACATGTCAGGCTTGTGGGCCGGCAGTTTGACACCCCTGTTCTAAAGGGTTGTCTATTCCCCCCAGCTTGGTGTCATCTGCAAATTTGATGAATTCCCTTTCTATCCCCTCATCTAGATAATTTATGAATCTTTGAAATGAATGAATCAAAAGTATAACCCCTTGATGTATTAAAACATTGGCAGATGAACTGCATAAGGTTCACTGTCACCAGCTTGTCTTAAGATAGGGTGTATTTTAACATAAGTCTTTTTTTTTCAAATTTTTATTAATTTTCAAATAAACAAATTCTAAATACAAATATGGTGTACATTAATAAAAAAAACATATTAAACATAACCATATTTTCAGAGGTGCTCGGCAGCCCCCCCTGCATCCGCCCTCTCTTTCACCCTTCCTACCTCCTTCCCTCCTCCTCTCCTCCCCTCCTACCTGCCCTCTCTGTCAACTACCCTACACATCCCACCTCTTTCCTTTCCTCATCCTTCGGATGCAGTTTGGGGGTGCTAGTCGAGCACCTCCTCTTAAAAAAAATATATTATTCTATAACATATTAATACACCAAATTTTGCATATCTCTACCCCCCCTCATCCCCCTCTTCCCCCCCGGACTTCCCAGAACTGAGTACAGGGATAAGCACATATCATCACATATCTAAATAACATAAGTCTTGTAAGGGTAGGTCTAAAGAACCCAGAGCTTCAGCATCATGGTAGGAACTCTTGGGGGAAAAAACTAATGAAGATTCTGATTTTATTCATAATGAAAGAAGCTTATTGACAAGAAAAAGAGAGTGTTGCTGATGAAGGTAAAAACATGAATAAGAGCTATTGTACTCTGATTAAAACTTCCTTTTTTATTTTCTAGTGATAAGAAAAGAAGGGAAGAAATAAGAGAAAAAGAAAGGAAATCCATTTAGTCCTGTGGAATTTCCCATTTGTTACGCTTGGCTCATGTGAGGTCATTGAAGAATAATTCAAAGAAGTGGAAATAATTTTATAAGCTTTTACCATTTGCTCTTATGTCGGTGAATAAAATGATATCAGGGAGTTTAGACCAAATGCATTAAGCAGGAAGCTGATTAGCAGCAGGGGTGAGCCAGAATATATTCCTTGTCATTACTCAGTTGGCTAGATGGATTATGAAAGGTGTTCTTCTGATACCTTCAGGCAACCAATGTTACTTGGCTGCTGCCAGAGGTAGGATTCTACATTGTAACAGACAGTAAGTAATCAGCATCCAAAGCAGAATATGGCTTAAACAAAATGTATATTTTTCCTCTTGTAGTTCAATCATCCTTTTTGGACAGAATGAATTAAAGCATAAATTTAAACCCAGATAAACACAGGGCATTTGACTTTTGCATCAAGTTCTTTTTTCACTTTCCCTCAAGACATCCATCTTTTCCCCTTTGGGCTAAAGATCTCACAGCAAAATGTAATGGGTGGGACCAATACAAAAGAAAGTAGATTAAAATCTGTATACATACCTATTAAATTTTTAATAAGTTATATAGTAATGGGTTTAGTAATTTCCCCAATTGTGAAATAAACAAATAAAATAAAAAATGATGCCAACTATTTAATCAGTGGTACCAGGTTCTTCAGCTCTGCTTTAAATGTTGAAAGATTCCCAAGCCAGAATCTCAACAAGGAAAGAATATCACTATTAGGTATTACAAGTATACCTGCATCTATTGCAATACATATAGATGATGTCATATTTTCCTCAGATTACGGCCCAATTAATTAATTTGTATTTATTTAATACCATATCTCACTGATTTCAGGTCTTATATTTAGTCAAAACTGATGAGACACTTATAGATGAATGTTTACATTTCCACAATAATAGCATCTGTATATGAAATATTCTAGTTTCTTTGCTCATCTACTGTCAAGACTGTGCTGACAATACCTTAATCGCTAAGTTCTCTGCATTTCTGTGCTTCATTTCTTCTCCGTCTCTTTTAATATATTGTCCTGCTTTCAGTTCATCCACAAAGCTGTCAATTTCCCAATATGCTCTCCCCACCCACCCACACAACATCTACATTTCTAGTGATTCTGAGATAGCTCACTTGAGAAGCATGCCATTCTATTTCAAATCTGCCAGTGTTCCAGGATGGCAATCTATTTCAATAGGGGTGTATGTAAAAGAGAAAGACAGTTTATCCCCACACAGTGCTGCAGTTAAGTTCTCTGGCATGGCATATTGTCCTTCAAAAAGATGTAGAAACGCAAAGCATAAACTTTTATTAACATATTTTATCCCAATACTTCCACATAGTTCATGATTCCACCAGCCAAAAGCTTTTGCAACATCCCAAAGAACAAAGAAAAAAAAATAAAAAATATACATTCCCAAAGATTGCAAAACTGAAACCTGAAAGTTGAAGAAAGATATAGTGATATGATATAGTGAAGAGTTCATTTCACCAAGAGTTTAGTCGAGTTGCCTATTTTCTCTAGAATGCCAAGAAGGAGAAAAAATGTTATGGGTCATCCCAAAGATATTTTTTCTGGAGCAAATTTTTGAGATAACATTCAATAATCATTTCAATAATTATAATTTTATTTTAGTTTTTTTTACCACTTCAGCAATTAAATATTCAATAATACTTATTAGGTCAATGACCAGCAAAAAGTCAAAAGAACAAAAAGA
>NW_015386732.1:27806-64092 GCF_001527695.2 Protobothrops mucrosquamatus | reverse complement strand
ATTATTATTATTATTATATAACAGTCTGATGGTAATGTAAGCATATGTACTATGTGTGTGTAGCATTAGCATGATGCATAAAATTGTATTGTATTGTATTGTATTGTATTGTATTGCATTGCATTGTATTCTATTGTATTCTATTGTATTGTGATCTTGCTTCAGAGTAGGCTGCATTTTTACTAAACCCAATCCAATCCAATCAAACTCAAATCTAGAACTAGTTGCAATTAATACTCATTTAAATCAATCAAATATATTTCAGTATAGGTTTTTTATTATTGAGTGCTATACTCACAACCCCTGACCTTAAACATTACCATAGATATATATTTTGCTTTGTTTTGGAAATCTTCATTCTCTCTCACTGTATGAAGGTCTTAAACCACTCTCTTCCAACATGATACTCCTATGCCCCTGATCTGTTCAGGCAATACATTCAAGAATTCCCAATTTTTTTTAGGAAGACGCTAGTTTTGAGAAAAGGCTGTCATAAATGTTATTAATTTTAATTTACCCATTTTTCATATTATAAAGAAATTTAGGCATATATGGGATTACATTTGTGTGTATTAATTGAATACATTTCTTTTTAAAACACAGGGAAGCACAAACAGGTTTTCTTGGGTCAGTCAGGAATACTTTAATGGGGAAGCAGGTTTTAGAGTTTATAATTGATATTATAAAATGCATATTGTAATAAAAAAATTTGATACAACTACAGACAATATCAATACATTATTTTAAAAGTACACATTTCTGGCTTCCTGAATAGATATGCTGCTAGAAAATATATTTCACTTTAGATGTCAGAAATCATGTTCATATTTGAATGTAATGTGGACATCTATGGTGTCTAATATGAGAAATAATTACATAAAGATTATGTGACAATAGTCTGATAGAATCCTTGTGTTACTATGCTAATTATGAAAATCTGCATGGCTAATAAAAATAGGTGAACATTTTCATTTACTTCTAGTGAGAGAATATAAGCCATAGAAGGCAATGTTATTTCCTGATTCTATGTTTTACTGTGCAGCTTATTTCTAATAAACATGAATATTCACCAAATTAGATTCTTTTTTATTTCACCAACTTTAAAACAGTACAATAATTTATTCAATAAAACAAGGAAACCCAAGACATACTTGGCTAAACAGTAGACAATATAATCAGGGAGAGAAGGAGACAGATTAGATAAACCATCAGATTTCTTAATGTGGACATCTTCTAGGGACAATGATCAAAAGCCATAATTCAATCCTTAACAAAAAATACAAAAGTGTTGAAAATGGTTCCCAGTTACAATGCAAGCCAATAATACTTGCCATAGCTAGTTGACCCATCGGGAACTATTTCTGCAGGACAGAAATCAATCCCCTAGTTACCTTCAAAACAGCATATTTTTCTGCTCTAGTTCCAAAATACATTCTTTGTTGGCTCAATTGCTCCTGTCCATTTGTGCTGCAAAGTAAGGTCAGTAATTCACTGGCTGTTTTGAAGAAGAAAGACTACCCCATCAGCTAAACCAATACTTATCACGCACTGTAATGTTTTTATACTTCCTTTCAGTAGTGTTGATGAAATATATTATAGTTAAGAGCACTACTTAGCACAATACATTTACCAGTTCCCCTATGGCCTTATTTTTTACTTCAAGTAACTTCAGAAACAGAACAATAAAGCCCTAGATTTAATTTCCCTTCTCTGCTATTTTTTAAAACAAATCTACAAAAAAAGTAATTAAAAATTAGCTTTTTAAAATTTTGAAGAAGCAACTTTCTCTATGCTAAGAAAATATCCTAATCACTGTGCTATTTTAGTAGCACTGGTAAAAGTAGATGTGGAAACTGAAATGTCAGAATGCAGATTGAAAAAGTTTTTTAAAGCTACTTGTATCTCATATATTGTATGTATATGTGTATTTAATTTAGTGTATGTGTATATGTGTTCATATGTCTTTGATGTATCTATTATTCTTCCTGTATACATACATATAAGGCTATATATGCCCAGTAAGATCCACCTATATAAAAAATGGGATTGGCCATTGCTTTCCTGAACTAGAAATTTGGGAGGGACATAGCAGGCAACTGTCCATGGGAGAACATGTAGCCTAGAACATCTTAGCAAAGTATCTCAGTCCTGATAGGATTTTTCTTAAAACAGCTTAGACTCAAGACAGCATGAACACTGGATAGAAACAGCTTATGTATTAAGTGTGGATATGACTTATGTCTGGACCCTATGTAAGAGTCTGTGAATGAATAGGCCAATTGTATAAGAAAAGCCTCATCTCTGAAAATGAACTCTGTCATTCTACAGTTGTAACCTAATTAACTAGAGAGATATTATAGGAAGCAGAATAGTCTATTAGGAAAGGGTATTTAGACCATTGTTATGTACCCATATTAGCATTGACTCTCCACTTTTTAGTAAGGTTTTTTTTACATTACCTACTATCTGTAGGTTGAAATTGGGATCTTCTACATGTAAAATATGTGTCCCATTGTTAAAATAGGAACTATTTTCAAAGATTGAGTTTAGCCAATATTTTTATACTATGGCTATATCTGAACTGTGATGTACAGATTTCTGAAGATTAAAGTGTTATGATGGTACAGAGGTAGAATAGACCTATTTGAAGTTTACTTGTCGAAGGTGACCTAAACACACTACTATGTTGGCCTACGCTAATTAGTATCATACTCATAATACATCAGTGAAAGTGATCTTAATAACTGAGATTCACTGCATTAAATATATTGCAATCTGATGCTTAAATAGCTAGCATCCTACCTAAATTGATGCATTTTAATGCTATTCATCTGATCATGCTTTATGCAAAAGTAAAAATGCCAGCACTGATACAATGTGATCTGCAAAAATAACAAAAGTTTAGTAGTTTTTTTAAATTTTTGTTAAGATAGTTCTACAGGTAAATTTGGAAGTTCCTTGTTTTCAACATTCTACTTTTCCTATGATTCTAAGGGATGGACAAAGCTATAAACATAAGTCGTCTTTCTTACTGATGTAAAGAAGAAAATGTTACCCACTCCTCATAATTTTGCCTTTCATCTTAACTTCTTTAGCCTGAGAACTTTCAGAATTTGTGAAAATAATCCATCCAAATTCTTAAAGCTTCATACCTCAACATATGCAACAACCAATGAGACATAATTTTCACTAAAGATATGTTTGTTTTTCAGTATAAGTCAACAAATACATGCATGATATGGTCAAATAATTAAAAAAAGCATATATGGGGCTTTGGGAGTATCCTGCAACCGTTCAATAAATCAATGCTTACAAAAACAATATTCTAGAAATTAGGCTATCTGAGTAGCTGAACTGTTCAGAGAGGCAGGTAAAAGATGAGAAATGTAGTGTCAGAGTTCAAGTCCATCCATAGAAGAGCATTTATATGCAAACCTTAAATAGTCATTTGTAAAATGGAAATAGAGATATTTGCAGAAATGAGGTGAACAAATGATGTTGAAAAAAATGCTCATGGAAAATGTAGCATTTTTAAAATTAAATGTTTCAGAAAAATACTAGTTTTGTGTTTGTACATTTTCCCAGTTATATATCATTATTTGTAAACCTTTGAAATATACAATAGAAGGAAATAAATATGTGACATGTTGAAGTTTACAGTGCATTTCTGTTTTCCCTGGGTAGATAGCAAGCTTGTCTGTTAGATGGTATAGTTCCGCATTTCTTTTGTTTGTTTTTTCCAGAATTATACCCATACTAAAATGAAATATTGTTTAATGACCTATTCTACCTGTTGAGAAGAAAAGCTCTAATAATAATTTGAACTGTTGGTATTTAGAAAAACTGAAATTATACTAGTCTGATCTGCTATATAACTCTGGATATGCTAACAATTCATTCATTATGGTAAGATGTCCCCTCCCCATCCCATCATTGCTATTTCTCCATTGTTAATAATCTGTCAGCATTTTCATTTTCAGTCCTGATTATCAGCAGTTTGCAGAAAAATGTCTTCAAAGGTACTCAGATTTTTGATCCTGTCAGAAGAAAATAGAGGGGTTTTTTTAACAGAAAATTAAATGACTACAAATGCATTATGAAAGAATAAAATGGTGTTAATGGTTTGAAAATGCTTGCTACATGCCAATAATCTTTTTTTCCTAAGTATGTGTGTGCTGGGAGGGGGGAGGGGAGGAAAAGCGAGGAAACTTCACCCAAATTTTATATGTCACCTGACACTATTGTACTTGCTGCTTATTTGTATCACTTATTTGGGGTCACTAGAAGTATTTTGAAAACAATGTCCTTGTTCTCTTGAGAATAAGTCTAACGTAGCTCATCATAATCAGATTAACAACGATAAAAAGAAAAGGCTGCTGAATCCTCACTCCAGGCATGTTTAGGTATCTCAGAGGAGCATCGTAGTCCATCAGGTCTAACCTCTTCAATGTGAGGAATTCAGCTCCAGACTTAATAATAATGATGATAAAGTTGGAAGGGACCTTGGAGGTCATCTAGTCCAACCCCTTGCTCAGGCAGGAAACCCTATACCATTTCGGACAGTAAGACATTTGTCAGTAAGACACTAAGACACTTGTCTTAGTGTCTTCAAGCAGATCCATGAATGTTTTTAAAACATGTGCATATGTATTTGTGTTATGCTATCTATGTATAACCAATGTTGCAAGAACCTGAATTTAAGAAAAATCTCCCCTCAGAGTAATCTTCTCAGTGGTGAAAGTATATAAATGTATTTGTATGCAATGAATGTAAGCACCAACCTACAACGTGAAAAACAGGGCCAAGGATACTTCATCAGTGGTTTGAAAAAAGTGCCTAGATCTTTGATGAATGCAGTACCTATCTGCTATTGTTTAGACAGCCTATCTCTTTTCAGGCTTCTGAATCTGAAAAAAGGTCTCTCTCCTTTAAAGGGTTGACTTATTAGTAAAAAAAATTAATGCAATAGTGGAAGTTGCAATGTTTTTTCAGATTCAAAAGCTGCTTTGGAAAACCTGAATAAATCTAAGTGAACAACTTTTGATTTTTGGAAATGATATGGGTTTCAGTATGCTATTACCAGGCCACATGTGTAACAGATGACAACTAGTGGAATCTTTCTTCTAATCCTTTCTTTTTCATGAACAGCAAATAAATTGTCATACTCAGCAAAGAAAGAAGACAATAAAGGCTATGTACAAACTTGTATGAAAAAAATGAAATAATTATCTTTGTTAATAGAATTATATGAGTATCTTATTGTTTTTTTACAGAATGCAACAAAAGCAAGTATTGCAAATGATTTCCACATTAGTGTCTTATATATCTTTATCTAGCTATTATTCAAATGATATAAAGCTGGTTCATATTACTGTTATTTTGAACCACCAATGATTGGATGTCTCTCCAAGACTAATGTGGAAATTATCTAAATCTGGAACCAATCCAATGATTTTTTTTAATTAACACCTCTTTTTAACACTACTGCCCTTCAGATATGTTAGTTTCCACAGATGGTATAGCTGATATTTTGTTTGTATATATGTTAATTTCTTCTACATCTGGAAGACAACTGGTTGATGAGGATTGGACCAAAAGTCTTATTACTTAAAGAAAAATCAGTTTAATAATCCTCTTTCAACATTAGTTTTTAGCAAAAATATAGGTTCTTTCTGCCTTAGTCATAATCAGACATTATTATCTTAACATTAAGATTTTATTAAATCTCATTTTTTTCTTTTTAAAAAAGTAGAATTAAAAATAGATGAAGAAAGCAATGCTAGGCATTTGATTTTTTTTCCAATTTTTTTGTGCATTGTGTATACACTATGATGATCTACAACTATTAAGTAAAATGGTTTATGGTGAGGAGTGTGTGCGCGTGCAAATAGTTTTCAAACACCAACCACAACCAATGTTTGTTTTAATCTATAATATTCTAAATTAGTTGAGCTCAATCTGTTTATGATAATATACCTGCGTTAGATACCTCTCAGAGTTTATTTCTAACAATGGCAACAAATATTTTAATACAATATTTTCTGTACAACTGAGGCCTCCTTAAGCCCAGGTTGATTTCTCTTTATGGTGTTTGCTGTCTCCATCTGGAGCAGAGATCCACAGTAGTGATTAGATGTTATATATATGTTACCAGGAAAATAAAAAAGATCTTTCTTCAGTAGTTAGCTGATCTCTAGTCTTTCTTAACAAACTATTATATGTCTACACACATACACACAAACACAAATACACACTTACATTTTAAATGTGTGTCTATTTCTAACCTTAGAATGGAGTGCTTGATAGAGTTTGATAGATAATCTTTTAATGAAAGACTAATATTTAATTACTGATAAATTAACTATACCCGCAAACATTAAACAATATAATCTGGATATGTTGCTTCTTTTCCTCATAAAGAAACATGACAGTTCTGACAAAGGAGAAATACAGAGACCCATTTTGAAGATATTAGTCATTATATCTTTGCCAGTGCTGCATGTGAATGCCAAACAGTTTGCTATTTCAGGATTTATTCATGTTTATTCAGAAGCTCCAATGTCTTCAATTGGGTTTACTCCTTAATAAGCACATGCTACTAAGGAGTAGCATAGAATTTCAACCTTAAAGCCATTGAAAAACTCCAACTGAGAAATCACTCCCCTAATTAAAATTGTATGGTAGGAAGTGCTCCAATATAGCTTATGAGAAAGACAAGAATATTCACTGTTGTTTGTCAACATTTGAATTAGCCTTTTATTCAGCAAAAGACCAAAGGAAAAAAACTTTTGAGTATAAGGTCAGAGTTAATTTTATAGCATCATTTTCCCGGCCCCATTCCCCACCTTTTATCCTTTTTTTCATATTATTATTTGCATTTATACTTTTCTTATGAATTTTTAACAGCTTTACAAGACACTGTATTTCTTATTTTATTATTTATCATATTGATTGCATTTTCTCTCAGAATTCAAAGTGATTTGTGAAGAAATCTTGATTTCTGCAAAAGCAACCCTGCTTTATTTGGATAGTCCAGCCCAATTCATCCGATGAGCTCTGTTATTAATTAGGAATATGAATTTAGGACTACAAGGTTTCCGTATGGGAAAAACATCTGATAACATTAGGATTCGTACATTAATTATATAGAGAAATGTTCTTATGATGCAATGCTAACAGTACTTTATGTAGTAAGAAATTGATTATGAATTAACATTTTGTTATTATAGAGTAAATATTAAAATGTTTCAAATAAAATAATTAATATAGTTTCCTTTGAACTACAAGAATTTCATTGTGAGCCTTCTAAATCTGATATGCAATAGCTTACCAGATACATGGGTGAGGTGCTTGCAGGAGGCCAACAAGCAAACTGATTGCTTAATATGGTTGACCATAAAAATGGCAGGATTGAGTATCATAATGGCCCATTCTTTCCCCTAACCTACATTTAGTTCTCAGTTAGTTTTCAAAAGGTTATATACGATAAATAAAATGTTACCTGTTTGTTTGTGAGAAGTAAAGCTTAAAAAACTTGCAGATTTATACTGATAAAATTTGAAGAAATTTCTACAGCTTTTAGATTTCATTATACACATACCCTCATAGTTTAAAATTGTAAAGAGGTCATATGGAGATTTAGAGATCTAAAACAAAAATCTTGATTAATAAATTTGAGAATATGCGTAATATTTATACACAAGATTTGTTGGTCTTTTTTTGTAGATTATTTCCATTTTTATTCTAAACTGAAAGCAGATATGGATAGAAAAGATCATGAGCAAAATTTTCATTTAATGTATGTAAAATGACTTAGTGTTTTATTAAAGATGTAAACATCTAATGGCTGAGAAATAAATGCACAAGGCTCATTAAATCTTGCAAAGTTGAATTGCATGTACATAGTAAGAAAAATATATTTAGAATTAATTTGAATTAAATTAAGCATTTAATGTAATGTGTAACTGCTTTCCTCTAATATTAGAAGATATTTGCATTATTTTCTTTTAAACATTTGAAATTTTAATTATTTTTTTCTTAATATTCTTTGAAATGAGTCGTGTATTTGGAATGATAGGAACGAACTGATAAAACAGGTAATTAGTTTTAAAATAGCATCATAATGGCAAACCTCTAGTCAAATGTCTTGGAAACACATATTTTAATTTCATTAAGGAAAAGTTAAAAGAATATTGTTCCAGGTGACTGAAATATGAACAATAGCATCAATTCAACATTTTTTTTTCTTGGGAATTGATTTTTTTATATTTAGATTTGTTTAAAAATAGTGATTTCCAATCTTGGAAAATTCTTTCTATCATCAAATTAAGTCTATACCTTTTTGAGTGAGGTTGGTATTAAAAAAAAAAGGGACACAATAATGCATTTGCACGTATCTGCATTTACTGCATGCATTACATTACACCAGTACATTAGCTTACTGAAACATATGTAATTCCTTTTAACATTAGCAACAACTTTATCTACCAACATCAGTGTAAATACCATGTTGATGAAACCTTCTAGATCTACATATTTTGCTTTGTTGTACAGAAAAATAAGACTAATGGTTTATTCAAAATGATGCATGAGTATGCATATCTATACACATACATGCGCACACAACATGCTTTAGATCTGAATTACATCAACACTATTCTTATTTATGTTTTAGATCAGAAACTTTCACATAATCAGCTTGCAGCTTTGCAGCTGATGAATTTTGATTTACACAACAAAGAAGAACATGTGTATATATGCAAATCAGTACTCGAAACATGAGTGGCGGTATTTTCCTCTAATTTATCAGTGCCTTCTAAATTCATTAACCCATTTCTATTAGTGACATCCTCTGTACCAAAACAATTATTTTTATGAATAATTACTCTGCCTTTTCACCACCCCAATCACGAGGACGCCCACCAATAGCTGAAACATGATCTCACTGCATACATGCAGAATGTAAAAGCACTTTTTTTGGGGGGGGGAGAGAACTATGCAACATGAGTTCAGAAGGAGTCTCAAAAGGCCAATATGGTGGGTACTGCAGTCATGGACTTAGGACAAATCTACCAGTAGCAACCACATCAGTACTGTAAGGTTTGTTTCCATTTTAAACGTCCCTCCTTCTCCAACAAAATACAATATACTAATAGCTGGCTGAAAAACCCAATGGAAGGGAGAAACAGAAAAATGTAATTCTATACAGATAGACACCACACGGACACAATCATACCCATATTTAAATGATACATTCAATCTAGGTTTTTTTTTTGGGGTGGGGTGGCTTTTATGTTATAGGAATTCTGTTGGGTGATGAAAATACCATACAGCCAATCATACTGCTGTATTATAGAGCTATCCAAAAGTAGGAGCTTAGCTAGTGTTTAAAATAACCTGATGAATTATTCATTGAGAGTTGATGTTTATGCAAATTCTGCAGCGTATGCCCACCTGACTGCCATGGGTTAATAATAGTAAGAAGAAGGCGGGTGGGCAAGGGGGGGTAGGGCAGAAACCCGAAAGCATGCATATGAAAAACAAAACCCAAAGCCAAGCACCAATCTTTAAGCATTCCCCCAAAAACCTATATAATCAAATGATAATACTCTTTCATTATATGCATAAAAAGAATTATAATCCTTACCTGCTTAGCTTTGTAGGGCCCTCACATTTTCTGGATGAAATAACTGAGTGTAGTGCAACCAATAAAACTGAACTGAAAAGCTGATTAAGGGCACTTACTTAATGCAAAGCCACTCACTGAATATTCATATGATGCCAGTGTTTATGCAAATTAAGGCAAAAGAAAGCCCAAGGGGATTGGTTGCCATAGCCCACAAATACTGTGTACAGCAGGAAAAGGAAAAAAAAAATACAGAGAGAGAAGGAAAGAGATGGTAACAAATCTTGATATTCATGGCTTGCAAAGAGCAACGTGGAATATTGTAAAATATTAAAAGTCCAATGTAAATTACTGCTTTAAAGAGCTTTTTCTAATCATATCATTTTGGGCCTCCTGTATGATATTTGCTTTTTGTAGGGTAATCAACAATTATCTATAATCTAAGAGGTATTGTCAGATGTGCATTCAGTTTTATTTATTTTGTGAAACAAGGACCTTAATTATATTATGAAGGAGCATAAATAAAAAAAATAAAATTGTAATAATTGTAATAATTGCAACAGAAATGCTACTCTAATATGCAGGAATAAAACCCATAGGCAAATGCCATCCCTTATTGAGGGCTGTGTGTGATGCTGCCTTTATGAACAAAATGATCTTCAAAAGTGGTATGTCAGCAGGATACTGCTAGGAATGGGAGTTGCTTCTCCTTAATTTAAATGCAAAGAATGTTTTTTTCACATTATTTTTCCTTACCTTGGTCTGTCCAGTCTTTTACACTATATTATGCCTTTTTTCCAGTTCAAAAAATAATTGGTATGTTTTTCCAATTATTTATATATGTGAATTCTGCATCATCCCTCCCCCCCATAATTAGGACCATGCATTTTTGCATGATTCCTTACTAGTAGTCTGTGATATTAATACTATCTGATGTCAGAATATAATGGCAAGCTTGGTTTATCCTTCCTTCCTTCCTTCCTTCCTTCCTTCCTTCCTTCCTTCCTTCCTTCCTTCCTTCTTTTCTTCCTCATTGCATGTGATAATCTTTTTCTTTTAAAAATATAATACATATGAAAACCATATTGTTGCATGATTTTGGATAGGAACAAACCTTTCTTAAAACTGATCACTATTATTTTAATGGATTGCAGAAACTGGCAACTAGCATGCTACACTTTTGTTTTAGATACAGATGTGGTAATCTAAAGAACATCATTAATATGTTTTCCAAGCATAGCATTATTCAAATGCTACATAATCTGTATTCATTAGCCATTGTAGCATCCGCCAAGAAGTATTTACTGGCAGACAATAGAATATGATGCCTACGTGCTGTTGTTTTACTCTAAAAAATCTGTTTTTCTAGGGCTAAGTTTCCTGTTATTTCTACTGCCATCTGTTGGCATCTGATAACATTTCATGCAGATTGCATGGACATCTTTTAGAAACAGCAGTTATGGAACAACAGTGGATTAAAAAGCCATTTGAGACATCTAAGGCCTTCTTTAGCTTTTCTTTCCACTCCATTGCTCAAGTTACTTTTTCTGAATATGTTTTGTCTTCAAACATGTGTCTGGAGCTCAATAACTGGAGAAGACTAGCTGCAAGGATATCAGGAGTTTAGAATTTGTTCATTTGGAGGATGAACATATTTGTAATGTTTTATGCATACCAGCAGCAGAATAAACAGCCTATGTATGCCTATGCAAATCCTATAGTTAGAGGAGACAAAAGCAAATCAGAAAGGGCATTGTGCTCTTGAAGAACATATTCATGGACTAATAACAGTTAAGGATTTCTGCTACCTCCCCTTTTGTAATGCAATGTCAAAACATTGTGTGCAATTTAAACAATCCCATTTCAATTATATGGAGAATATTTGTGTGTCTATGTATGTATATTCCTACCCAGAGGAGACTTATTTTTTTATTTTTCATTTATTTTATTTATTATCAAATATGGAGGTTGCCCATCTTCCAAACAAAGCAACTTATTTACAAGATGATAGAAAGATCTGAATCACTGTGCATAAACAATACCTGAAGTAATAGCACATAAAACATGTTTTAGAAACCACAATGGCTAGATTATCACATTGCACAACAAGAACAAACTCATAATCAGATTGTGACTCCATGCAATGTGAGAACCAGTCATTACTTTGGAGATTTGCAATACTTCAGAACAGGTAGCGCTCACTATTCTAAAAGAAACAAATGACACTTATCAGGTAATATTGGCATACATAAAGAACTTTACAATATCCACACGCTTCTTTTCACAGGGCCATTTTGCTCTTAGTTTATAAATTGAAATAGTGCACAAGTTGCTTTGCTGACGCAGCATTTGGACCTTCTCTAATCAATACAATTCAGTGACAATATTAATATGCAATATTAATATGACCATGGTCTCCTGTTGTTTCTGATCCTGACTATCACTATTGACAATCATATCTTTCATGAACTTGTCTAATCCTTCAAACAATATAGCAGTCCAACAGGATGGCCAGCATTACTTTCACACAGTCACAGTTTACAGTAAATCTAGAACTATACATATCAGACAAATGTAACAAAATGAAATTTCATTACATGATGCCTGTCATAGCACTTCTTCTCTGCCAGTCCTTGGAGAACATGCACTATAAACTTAAAATATATTAAAGACCATCTGTCATTCAGTTGACTAAAAAGATAAGTAAGAATTTCTGGTAAGATAGCAAAGAGAACAGAATTGCACTTGCTTGGCTACCTGAGGGCCTGGGGGGGCGGGCAGGGGAGCCAGACAATGTGCTGCGTTGGGCCAGGTTCATGGCTGCCATGAACTTTTGCGTTACACTTCACGGGATTGTTATTGTGAGGAAATTGGGGGAAGGTATGTTGAATATGTTTGCCACCTTGAGTTATTTGTACAAATAATGGCAGGATATAAATAAGTAAGTAAGTAAGTAAATAAATAAATAAATATCTCAGACCCCAGGCCCAAGGTGTAGAGAAGACAGATTGAAGTCCCCCAGAACCATAAGCTTTGGAAACTCAAGGCCAGCCCAGACACAGAGTCCAGGAGTGGAGGCAGGGATGCTGCTACACTGCAGGGAGGAAGATATGTAAGCGGCAATCTCCACTGATCCTCAACCTCACGAAAAAGGTCTCACATCCAGTGATGTCAGGGATCGAGCCCCCTTTTGTAATGCTATGTCAAAATGCTGTTGCAATTTAAACTCACAAAAGACAACAGTCACAGACATCTCTTTCTGGACTCATGGTGGGTGCCCTTGAAACCCTAGAAGGCACATTTCAGAGAGGGGACTCAACCCAACCGGGTTCAGTGATATAAGGCTGGTCAGAATTTTCATTCATGATTAAGTTGTAGATGAAGGAAGCTTTTTTACATACTGACCTGGCATTTAGCAGCAGCAGAGGCCAGAACCACCAAAACTCTGTAAACCAGATCCTGAAAATGAGCACAGGGGGCCAGAATGTAGTATCAGTCCCTGTCCTCTCCCCCCTTTCATCCATTAGCCTCCCCTCCCTCCCCTCTTTCTTCCCCAATGCAAAGGAATCCATAGCATTCACTTGCAAATGAATGGGGTAGAGAGGCAGAGATTAAATCAGAGGCTCTTCTGCTTAGCATTCCACATCCCAGCAATAGCCAGGCTCTCCTATCCCACTCCTCCTTTTTCTCTGAACCAACCACCTTCTTCAATCACTCTTCTTCAACTCCCACCCCACCAACATCTCTCCGAACCAGGTGATTAGGAGAGGCTCATCCCTCATGAGCTTTCCAGGTATCCGAGAATGTCAAGAAGGTCCAATCCTACTTAGGCCATTTCCCCAAATAATCAGTCCATCAGGTGGTCCTAGTCACTCCAGATATTTCACAGAGCCAGCAAATTGTCCAGTCCACTTGCCATTCTCTGCCACTACTACCCACTGTAGGTAGGCTGAACCAATTAAATCTGTCTGCCCCAATAACTTATGGACGCACATACAGTGTGTTTCAAAGGCAGTTGGGGGTTGTTCTGCTTGTTCTGCTGCATGATCCATTTGAAATATTGGTCACTGCTTAGATTAAGAGGGCATCTGAGGCCTTAGATCANGCCTTAGATCAATCATGTCTATGCATCCTCTCCTAGAACTATAGATATCTGTAGTTCATGATGGAATTAAGGAGATAAAACAAAAGAAGAGGCATCTAGAGCATTGCTGGCATTTTAGAGGGGACAAAAATCAATCATTAGAGCTGCTATTACATTAGAGCTGCTATTACGGGCATTTTTCTCTACCCTTATTGTGTCTGTGGATAGTCATCCTGTGGCCTTGTATTGGGTAACATGTGTCTTAGATATAGGGAGCTTGAAGAACCCTTGCAAGGTCATGGGGAAAAAATTGTTCAGCATCTGTCAAAATTGCTCAAATTCATTCACAGTTGGATGCTGTTGTTTCTGCAGATCCAGAGGAGATGCCTGTAGAGGTGATTTGCCTAGCTATATGGGAACATGTTGGGCTTGATGAAATAGACAAAGTACTTAGGCCTCTGAGCTCAACAAACTGGTCTTTAGTTCCTTGCTCTCCTGGCTTGTTAAAGCAGCCTAGGGAGTATCATGTGAGTAGGTTCTAGCAGTGGTAAATTCTTCTTTGAGTGAGGGGGTTGGTTTTTTTAACAATTAAGGAGACCTTGGTTTAAGCCTTTTGTTTAAGCTTATAATTTTTGATCAATAGCTAACCTCCCCATTTTGGGGAAGGTGGTTGAGAAGATGGCCATGGAAGAGCTTCAAATGACTTTTGATAAAATTAATTATCTGAATCCTTTTCAGTCAGGATTCAGACATGGGTATGGGATGGAAATGTATTGGTCATGCTATTAGATGATCTCTAGTATGGTAAGGATAGGGACTATGCATGCATCTTCACTGTACTTGACCTCTCAGTGCCATTTGATACCATCAACCATGGTATCCTTCTAGATTGGCTCAGAAGATTGAGGGTGGGTTGTGTAGTGTTGTGCTGATTCTTCTCCGTTCTCCATAGTCAATTCCAATCAATGGTGATGGGATGGAGGAGAAATCCTCCTTAACCCTTACTGTGTGGAGTGCTGAAGGGGTGAGCCTCTCTCCACTCCTATTAGACATTTACATGTGACCACTAAGTGAACTCATCTTTTTCCATGCCATCATTGCCATGATAACAATACCCAGTTATAATCTCTGCCCCTGGTGAATTAATTGATGCTGTGGATGTCTTATCCAGGTGCCTGGTGGCTGTAAGGGTCCAGATGGGGAACAACAGGATTCAATAGACCATGTGACTTTGGTTTTGGGGGCCTGTCAGTTCTAGGCCTATGCCATCTTTTATGCTGGATGGAATTGTGCTGCCCTAAACAGATCCCAATCTGAAAATCCTCCTAGACTCACAATTCCTTCTCAAAAAACATGTGGCAGTCATGGCTAGGAGGGCCTTTGCTCAACTTTGTATTGCGCATCAGTTCCTCCCGTTCTTAGATTGAAGAATCTAATTAAATTGTCACCTCCTGGTTGGATTGCTGTAATGTGCTCTATCGACATGGGGCTGCCCTTGAAGAGTTTCCAGAAATTTCAGTTTGTGCAAAAAGCAGTGGCATGGACTGTATGTTTCTAGAATTCTGCATTGGTTACCAATCTGTTTAGTATATGTAGGGTGGTTTTTTTTAAACTCTGTTGTACACTATCCAGATTCACTTGTTTGTGATACAGATGCTATATAAATTTGACAAACAAACATACAAACAAATAAATAAATCACCCTTAAATAATCGCTTAAGGAAAATTCTTCCTGGGCCAAATATATTGATCATGTATTCTTTAAGGAAAAGAAAAATCAATCCATTTGTTTCCCTGATGGACTTTTTTTTGAGGGATACCTCCTCAAAAATGTGTTTTTAATTTATACAAAAGTGTTACTTTTAACCTCCTCCAAGGGATAGATACCATTGTCTTTTCTCCCTATGCCTCATTCTCTGTAGATACTTTAGGGGCTTATCCAATTCTGATTTCAAGGGAGTTGCTACTCTTTTAACAATCTTCCTCATCAGCTTTTCTCCACTTCCATGTGCAATTATTATTATTGTCTGCATGCTTTCTACAGATCTTCTGGACATAATTTATTTGCAAAACAAATCCCTGCAGCCTTTCCTCCCATTCTTAATAGCATATTTTTAAGAACTATTTTTCCCACTTCCCCAAATAAAACCTCAACCGTTCAAGAAATACTATGCTAAAAGCTTGCTTCTGTTTTTATTAGTGGCACACTACTGATCTGATCCATGCAGATCTTGACTATATCATTCACTTTCTGCTTATTCTGATCAGGAAATGTGAAGTTTCATTGCCATTCTTCTTAGTTCCTCAGGATACTCACTATTATCCATATGTCCCCATGCGTTCCCTCCTCCTCCTTGATTTTTCATTAGCAAGACCAATGAAAAGAATTTTAGGTATTTATTTAGGTAGAATATTCCCTATATCCGTAGTAGTGAACCTATGGCACGCGTGCCACAGGCGGCACGCAGAGCCCTCCCTGTGGGCACGCGCACCATCGCCCCAGTCCTAGGCCTTCAGCTGGGTTTTATAAAATCTTTTCGCTTGAGGCCTCCACCGCCGTGTGCAAAAAAAAAGGTTCAATCAATCAATCAATTTCAACTTCTCACGGGAAAAAAAATCTCGCAAAGTTGGAATTGATTGATTGAACTTTTTAGTCCCACCCAGTCTGCCGTTACCACCACAGCCATGGCCACCCAATGGGTCACGCCCACCCAATGGGCCATGCCTACCCGGCACCCAATGATACATAAGTGGGTTTTGGGTTGAAGTTTGGGCACTTGGTCTCTAAAAAGTTCGCCATCACTGGCCTATATCATTCAAAGGTCTATAGTCTTTGACCAACCAAAGATCGTGCACTTTAGTGCTTAAACAAATACAACATATTTATATCAACTTGGGAACTAAGGTTCTATCAAAATAAGAAAACTATGATAGCTCTTCGGGGAGAAGCCTAGTCCAGCCTTTTTTTGGCAATTACTACTTGAACTAAGAAGATCCTTTACAGAGCTCCTTTAAAAATATTTAATACTCATAAACTGCACATTAATGCATGTACACACAAAATTCTGTGAAAATTAGAAAGTTTTACATGTGGTGAGATACTGGTAAGAATTTCATTGTGATGAGGTTTAGTGCCAAAGTTTGTGAAATTTATACAGAGCTGGGCTGGGGCAAATCAGCCCTGATTGATTAATTAAGTATTCACACTACTGCCCCATGTTATCTCTACACAGAATTGATTGAACTAGGAGAGAAGATGATTGCTTTTTTAACACAGGCATGACACATTGGATGACTATTTACAAAGTAAATGAAACAATCACCAAATTTTGGTGTCATTGTTTACTCAACTCCCTCTATACTGTGTATCAGTAGGACCCATATGAAATTCTGATAACATCCCATAGTAAATCTATGCAAAATGCAGAACAATCCAAAAGGGGGTAAATATTTTCACACAGAACTGTATCTCTCTGTGTTGGCAAATAATTTTTCACATACCTATTTAAATATGTATGCCTGCGTATTTATATAAATGTATATATGATATGTTCAATGAGTTCCATAATCAATTAGTCAATTTATTGCAGCCACAGATATCTAAGAATGTCCATATGAAATAGATATAAAATATAAGAAAAAAATAATAGAGCAAAACTCTCTAGTTCTCATTTGGTGACAATAGGATGGGCAACTTGATCATTAAGCAAAGTAGTTGCTAATTTTGTAACAGCATTTATGATTTTATTTAAGCTTTCCTTTCTTTTATAAAACTGCAAAAATCATAAGCATGAGGATTGCTTGCAAAGTTACTTTTTCACCACTGTCACTAAATAAGAACTATCTGTATGGCTGACCAACTGCACTCAACATGTAGTCCTCAATGGAACTGCATCTACATGGAAGGAAGTGTGTAGTGGGGTGTCCCAGGGCTCTGTTCTGGGCCCAGTGCTCTTCAACATCTTCATCAATAATTTGGATGAGGGGATAGATGGGGAACTCATCAATTTTGCAGATAACACCAAGCTGGCAGGAATAACCAACACTCCAGAAGATAGGCTTAAGATACAGAAGGATGTTGACAGACTTGAACATTGGGCGCTATCTAACAAAATGAAATTCAATGGTGAAAAAAGTAAGGTTCTACAATTAGGTAAGAAAAACCAGATGCACAGGTATTGTATAGGTGGCATTTTACTCAATAGTAGTAACTGTGAGAGGGATCTCAGAGTCCTAGTGTACAATTACTTAAATATGAGCCAGCAGTGTGTTGTAACTGCCAAAAAAGCTAACACAGTTCTAGGCTGCATTAACAGAGGGATAGAATCAAGATCACATGAAGTGTTAGTACCACTCTATAATGCCCAAGGCCACACTTAGAATACTAAATCCAGTTTTGGTCACCACGATGTAAAAAGATGTTGAGACTCTAGAAAGAGTACAGAGAGTACAGAGTACAGAGTATCATGATCAGTGGACTGGAGGCTAAAACTCATAAAGAACGGTTGCTAAAATTGGGTATGTCTCGTTTAATGAAGAGAAGGATTATGGGTGTCGTGATAGCAATGTTCCAATATCTTAGGGGTTGCCACAAAGAAGAGGGAGTCAAGCTATTCTCCAAAGCACCTGAGGGCAGAAAAAGAAGCAATGGATGGAAACTAATCAAGGAGAAAAGCAGCCTAACTAAGAAAAAAATTCCTGACAGTTAGAACAATTAATCAGTGGAACAGCCTGCCTCCAGAAGTTGTGAATGTTCCAACACTGGAAGTTTTTAAGAAGAGACTGGACAACCATTTGTCTGAAATGGTATAGGGTTTCCTGCCTGAGCAGGGGGTTGGACTAGAAGACCTACGAGGTCCCTTCCAACTTTGTTATTCTATTTTCTATTTTCTATTTGTATTGTGAAAGAATTGTATAAATATTATAACCTTATAAAAATGAAACAAAACCTTTGCAAACATATCTAGGGAAGAAATCTAAGCTTTTATTTTGCGAGATGAAAAGACTGGTCTTTTGGAAGTGCCCATTGCTTTGGGACCAGACTGTATACCCTGGCTTTTAAAACGCTTTTCATTATTATTTTAAAAGCTGTAGTTTCTATATATTTTTGTTAATTTTGATTTTATCCATTTATTTTGATCTAAATGGTGTGCATATGTATGTCTTATATGCGTATATCTACCATCTATCCATCTACCTATCCATCTATCCATCTATCTATCATCAGCAAAGAAGATTGTGCTATACACAGATACAAATCTTATGAATGAATGAATGAATGAATGAATGAATGAATGAATGAATGAATGAATGAATGAATGAATGAATGAGTCAGTGAAATCAATACATCCCTGGAAGCATACCCAAAATACACATTCACTGCTGAGCCAAAATATTGCTTGGCATTTTGTCATTATATCAAGATTGTTGCAAGAACATTCCAGGATATTTAAACCACACTTTTTTTTGTCTTTCAAAAGCACTAATAAAATACATTTTTTTAAAAAAACAACAACCCTGCTTTTAAATATACATTGAAGAGGAGGAAATAAGAGAGTCTTAACCATGGATATTAAGTTCTTGTTGTGTATAAAATTTAAATCAGAGTTCTTTAGTTACAGAATAATAGCCATCTCTTATGTTCATCCCACTTCAAATTTTATTTCATTTCTTACATTTAAGACATCCGGCAAGCAACCAGGCAGTGGAAAAAAAATATAATATCAAGATATAGTAGTGTGTCAAAAGAGGGGCATATAAAATTGCAGTCGTAATTACTTTGATTTGTTTTAGCTTACTTTAAATTGTAATAAATAGGGCTATTTGCAACTATTTCCTAAAGACAATATTCTTCCATAATGATGAAAGGTGGAGTATAAACTAGCATTGTTAATGTTATCCTGACCATTTTTGTGCTTTGAGCTTTGCTTTGATTAACTCTTTCTGGAATATCTTGATTTTCTTTTTTCCTAAGCAAACATCTCATTGTTTCAGCTCTCTCTTTCCTATTCATGGAGCAGGTCCTTTTGCACCTATAAGTAAGAGGTGCTCTTCCAGCACATTTCTTTTGCTCTACAGAATGGTATTCATAACACACTGTCATCTGCAACTTTTCAGATTTTATACATTGTGTTATACATTTCAGGATGGATCCTCTGTCCTTCCAAATGGAAAGTTATGGCACTCTGTAGCAACAAAAACAACAGCCTCATGTGACATCTTAGAGATCAAAATAAGAATGTGGTAACCATTTTTATAGACTTGAGAATGAATTAACCAAGTAGTTACATGCTATCATTACTATTTATATAGTACAAAAAATAGGGGAAAAGCTTTAGCTGAATAATTTCTCTTCACTTTTTGATGCATAAATGATTTTTCAGGTATTTCACATCTTCTCTTTCAGTTTTTGGAATGCAGAATAAGAAGAAAATCCAATGAACTTCAGTAAATTTATTCCATAGTTCTATATTATTGCAGCTTTGATTTTTTTTAAAAAAAACCCTACATTATTTTACTTTATTCTTCGTATCATTAAAATATATTTTTCAGCATGTTATAAAAGCAGACATTAAGGATATTATTTCCATTTTAAATATAAAATGTTAGTCTGAATGAGTATACTACACCAAGTGTGAATTTGGTGTTTTGCTACAAATTTCCTGTTTTGCTTTTGGCACTGCAGCTAATTAAAAATAATTTTCAAACATAAGTATGTTAATAGATATAATTTTTTTTAAAAAAATCTGCGTGGATAGATAGGTTAACATTCCAATTTTTAAATGATTATGTGACCTAGATTTTAAAAAGTTATGTTTGATGAATACTTAAAATGTTTGTAGTACTTAAGTATTAAAGCAATCTTCTCTTGTAAATATTTATTTATATTTCATATTCCTAAACTGCCCATCTCTGTCAAGGATGGACTCTACGTAATATGTAATTATATTAACATTCTGAATATATACTTGATATTATATTACCCATACTCCTTTTTTTAAGTTAATCATGAAACATTTTAATGAAACATGGTAGAAAGGAAAGAGATACAGGTAGTGTCTGACTTATGACCACAATTGAGCCCAAAATTTAGGTTGTTAAGTGAGATATTTGTTAAGTGAGTTTTGCCCCATTTTGTGACCTTTCCTAAGTGAATCACTGCAGTTGATAAGTTAGTAACATGGTTGTTAAGTAAATCTGGCTTCCCCCCTGACTTTGCTTGTCAGAAGATGTCAAAACAGGATCATGTGACTCTGGGACACTGCAACTGTCATAAATATGACTTAGTTGGCAAGCATCTCAATTTTGGTCATGTGACCATGGGAATGCCAAAAGTTGTAAGTGTGAAAAACAGTTGTAAGTCATTTTTTTCAGTGCCATTGTAACTTCGAACGGTCACTAAATGAACTGTTGTAATCAAAGACTACCTGTATATTTGTGATTACAATGAATTAACCCTACTTGTTTGTTATGCTACACTAAACCTAGACAATTGGCTTTCAAGATATTGATGAAGTTCTATTACCAGACACCTCAGTCTGCAAAGCCCATATTAAGTTGCTTGAAGTCATAGTCCGGTAAGGGGCATAAGTTCTTCCCCTTACCATATTCAAAGTCAATGTAACCATTTCCCACAAATTGTAATGAAAATTGTTCAGTTTTGCTTTTCCTCTTTTTTTTTTTTTTTTTGCAGTGAAGAGCAATATATTTCCTCTTTTTACATCCTAGTCCACTTATCAAAATTGGTACATGTTTCTAAGTGTAGCTATACATTTGCTCTTCACTGTGGCACGTCTTCAAGTCTCTTTTCAAATTCTATCTTAACAAGCCACTATATGACTTTTAGCGCCTAAAAGAAAACAAATAGTGTTCAAAGCAGCAAAGTCTCCCAGTTTAGAATTGACTAGAGGAGGAGTGGGAGGATTCCACTCCAGATGCTGCTTACCTTGTACCATCAGGTGGGAACCCAACAATTACTGCTCTAGAACTACCGCAGATTATTATTAGAGGCAGCAGCAGCAGCACTCTCATTGCTGAAGTGAGGTAAAAGGTAAGCTATGGGGGCAGCACTTTTTGTCCAAAATATGAAAGTATTTTACTGTAGCTGTGTGGATAAGCCCACACTCATCCAGGGTAAGGCTCAAAGTATTCTCTATCTTATGATCTGAAGAACAAATTCTCATATCAGATCATTGCTTGGCAAAGCATGTTCCCCGGTATTGACAGATATTAGTATCACCTGTTGAAAAAGCAATACAAACGACTACTTGAATCATCTTGACTTGCTATTGCAGTCTTTTCAAAATAAAAAGGTGATGACTGAAAATGACCAGTCTGTTCTATTTCTGATTTTTCCAGTGACAATCGGAAAATATTCAGTTACTCTCACTCAGTCCTTACACAGGTGAAGTATTCCCAATAGATATGAATATGGAGCTCAATGCCTCAAATCTTGCAAGCCACTGAGAAATGGGAGCCTGGGAATCCGATTATGTAATATTTAAAACCTAACTTCTCCAACTTGGCATATTGAATTCAATTGAATTCTCCAGACTACCTAGTCGCTATTCAGTCATTTAGATTACTTCTAGTATTGTATTCACTACTTAACTACATTACCCATGAACCCGACTTTGCTGAATTAATATTAGACATCTCAACAATGATGGTCTGTCATTATTCCCAGATTTCCTTTTGAGTTTGGGTGAGTAGACAAAGGAAATGGAATAATAGCAGCATTTCATGTTGAGAAATAGAGATATCTGGGTTACCTATAATTGTACTTTTTCCTACTGCTAGAAGAACAGCTGCCTGGCAGTCTAAACTCTGCATTCAGGGTTGCTGGCTAAAACAGGTGATTCTCAGTGAAAATGAAGATTAATCTAAATATCCATTACTATTCTTAGAGGAAATAGTCTGAATGCTTTTGTGCTCTATGTTTAGATACCTTTTATAAATGAAAGGTTTTCTCTATCTCTTCCTATTATCAAAACACCATCCTCTGTTTGTAAAATAAATGTATTGTTTTAAATTCTACTAGAACTAAATAGATACTGTTCTGTTCTGTGCGTTGGTTTGGCATTGAGACGAGGCAGACGAACAACAGATACTTCTTTATTGAATCTCCAACAGAACCAAAACAAAATGGCGTGGATCCCTTTATATATCCCTTTGCAGGGACAGTGTCAGCCAATCAATGCAACGGATTCTTCCACCTTGCGCGTGCGCAATAGGCTGGAGACAGCCTGTCTGGTCCAGGGCAACCATGTGGTCTGCCCGGGGCTCTCTGCAGCTTCCTGCACCTACTGAGTCACTCAGCAGGCCCAGGACATAACACCCCTCCCCTCTTGGTTCAAAACAAGTGAACACATAGTATTTTTTTTTGCACTACTATAAATCTAACACTTGTTCTTTTGAGCGTGTTCTGATTTCTAAGTACCCTTAAGCTTGCCCACCTACTGACAGGAATCTTACATAGTCCTGTAAATGCTTGGGTGGACCTCTGGCCCGCTCTGATCTTCTTGGAGTGGTTGTGATTGCCTGGCCTGCAAGCTCGCCTGCCAGGCTTGGCAGACCAGGACTTTGATGCCCCCTAGATTCAGGTGACCCTCCATCATGCTGACTGGCCCGATCCTGTAAACCCAGACCAGAGTTCCTTGGTGGGGTGGAATTCCCCAAGTCCACAATGGACCCCTCTTGGGAACACTGTCCCATGAGCCCAAGACCAGCAGATAGAGTGGCCTGAACAGCCAGTTGTGTGTAGTATTGCATGGACCCAGTGCCAGAGTCAGGAGCTACCTCGTTGGCACAACCCCCTTCTGGTACATGTGCAATTCCGCTTTCGCAGAGAGACTGAGATCCACGATTGTGATCGTGGTCCTCCTCTCCCCTGAGAGCAGAGTCAGGAGCGGAAGGGTGACTGGGAAGCCTCCAGTGCAGTTGGTCAATGTGCTGACATAACACACGACCATCTTCCAAGGCCACTTTGTAAGACAGCGGCCCAGTGACTTTGCAGACCACTGCTGTCATCCAGAGATGTTCAGGTTCATAGTTCCTTGTCCAAACTGGACACTGCCATGTCCATTATCCAGACTTTTTTTGTTACCGCAGCTGCAGAAAGATAGAATAGAAAGAGATCAACATATTTATTTATTTTTTAACCTAGTTTGTCATTGTGAATACAGTTAGATCAGGGCCTGCAATACAGTTCTGCAAATTTTATAAAGAAATATTGACTGCGGGTTGGAAGTATTTACTATTTTCATAGACTAGGAATGACTTGAAAAGGATGTTCCTATGTGGCCCTGCATGCAGTAGGTGGCATAGATTATCCTTGATAGCATATTTTTATAGCAAGCTCCCAGTGTCAGTCTTGGAATGACAACTTGCTAGAGCCAATTTGCACTATGCTTTTATAGTGCTACTTCAGGGTGAGCAATAGTTTTAATAACTCCTGGGATAAGCCTTTTCTTCCTAAACAAACAAGCTTGAGCAGGAAATAGCATTTCATTCTTTTTTTAAAGCACTTTCTCTAAAATCTTCCTTTTGCTGGTCCCCTTCTTTTATGATTAGGAAAACAGGTGAAAATGCATCCCTCAAGGCTAGGGCTATGAAAAGCTGGATGACCACTAGATGTTAGCAGAAAGATACAGAAGATTCTGACTCTTTGATGCCATCAAGTGGCAGACCAAATCTAGGAGTCTAAACTTTCAGTCACTTGCATGTTCCTGATTTTTAAATTCTGCCTGGGAGGGGCAGAAATGTACCAGCATCTGGACTAAGCATAAATTCTGTTAATCTTTTTTTTTTAACATACAGGAATTTAATGATAGTCTTTCAACAGAAGACTAAATCACACCAAAAAGGATTAGAACTGTTTTCTAGTAAAGTATGTAACCCTCTACATAATTTTCAGTATATATTTTTAAAACCCAGTATTACCCTATAATTTGTTGCTTCCCTGTTACTGAAGCTGGAGTGTCATATTAATGCACCATACTAACATTACAAGTCCCACACTTCCTTTTTTTTTTAGCATAAGAAAAAGACTACTACATGCACACCCAAAACAGCTTAGCACCTCCAGTTACTTTATCTTCAAACTATTCTGCATGGAACATTGGCAACCCCTAGACCAGTGGTGGTGAACCTATGGCACGCGTGCCAGAGGCGGCACTCAGAGCCTTCTCTGTGGGCATGCGCGCCATGCCCCAGAGATGGCAACTGTCGCTCTTCAACCAGCCACCCGCTAACTTGCTGAGGTCCCACATGGCTGGATGCATCCCAGCACTCTGGTTTCCCTCCCCCCCGTCCCATCCCTCCTGGCCTCGCATGCTCTCCTTTTCCCAGGCACGACCCACTGCATCGCCTCCTCAGCTGTTGGCTGTCTGTCCAGCTCAGAGGTGGTTTCTCTGAACTTCTGGTGGTGGGCTGCGGAGCCCCAGAGTGTGCCGGTCGAGGGACCAGCAGGCTGTGGCTGCTGACAGACACTGTTGGCCCCCATGTGCTTGCTGGCCTCTGTGTGCAGGGGCCGATGGTGTCAGGCAGCAGCCGCCCTGGCCCCTGCCTCGCCCTGCAACAATGGCACCCCAGCCCTGCCTTGCCTTTCCTCACCTCACCCCACAGGATGAACCTCCTGCCTACTACCCCACCTGTCAGAGACCCCCTGGATCTCCCCAAACCCTGCCCGGCCCCCACAGGCATCCCTCTCCATGAGCAACATCGAGGTGACTACGCCCACCTTGGCCACACCCACCCAGTCTGCCATGACCACCACAGCACGCCCACCCAGTGGGCCATGCCCACCTGGCACCCGGTGATAAATAAGTGGGTTTTGGGTTGCAGTTTGGGCACTCAGTCTCTAAAAGGTTCGCCATCACTGCCCTAGACTGAAGGTGTTTCTAGGCAAGGATTTAGTATGAACCCTACCTGGATCACAGAATTTCATAGAGGTCAGGTATCATAATTTTTTATTTAGAAACTTCCTGTATTTTCCTTCTACTTCTATCATCTCTTTTTTCTATGAAATCTATTATGAAGAAAAAGATGTAATCACTGCAGAAAGTCAACTCCATGTCTGTGTTGTTTCTATTTCTGCCTAAAATTCACTAAACTGGACTTAATTGGAGTAGTTTGAAAATCTTTCCCCTTCCCTTTGTTCTTCCCCCTTCCCTTTGTTCCAACTATTTTTGCTGGGCAAAGATTACTTCAAGGAGTCATCTTAAATTACTGAAGTTTATCAAGTTTTGCAGATAGGGAAAAGGGTTGACAAAAATATTTACCTAATGCTTTTTTGGGAATTGCTCTGTTCTTTATCATGACACTTTCCTTATCGCAGAGAATCCCATAGTTCATATTTCTCAGATTAGATTTGGTTCTTGAGGTGGATAGCTTCTGCCTTATGTATTCAACTATTAACAGTAAAGCAATTAACATTTAGTAGAACAGCAATGGTGGCCTTGGAAAAGATATTCAGATGTTGTCTCACAGAGAGAGAGAGAGAGAGAGAGAGAGAGAGAGAGAGAGAGAGAGAGAGAGAGAGAGAGAGAGAGAGAGAGAGAGAGAGAGAGAGAGAGAGAGAGAGAGAGAGAGAGAGAGAGAGAGAGAGAGAGAGAGAGAGAGAGAGAGATCTTTTTTCTTTTGGGGGCCAGCAATGTGTTAATAGGTTTAGGAGTGGGGGGATGGACTTGGTTTGGGGGTGACTTTCAGAGGGTTCTTTTTTTAAAAAAAAATCTGATATCCTTATTTTAGATTTTGTAGTATACTTCTCATCCATTTGCGCACAGATCAGAGTTGTGCAAGTAATTCTATTGTCTGTGATGCTCTAGGGCAGTGATTTCCAACCCATATTACGCATACCACTGGTGGTACTTCAGCACCTAGCAGGTGGTACGTGTACAACGGGTTCAAGAGCACTGTAAAAAAAGTGTAAAAAAGTGTAAAAGTGTAGTGGAGGGATGAACTGAAGTGGCGGTAATGCCACACAGGCCTGTGGGAGAGTCAGCTGGAGCTGTGGTGTTGCCGGGGCTCTGCTGAATGCCCAGGATTGGGGTGCAGCTCCAGCTGATTGGTGTGTGGCTCCAGCTGATTCGTGCTTCCGGAAGCAGCTCACAGCCTTGGGGAAAGGAATCAGCTGCAGCTACATGGAAGAGAAAAGGAGGAGGGTGGGGAGAGAGAGGAGACAATATAAAAAAAGATTTTGGAGGGAAAGGGAGAGAAAAAATAGATGACTGGGAAAGAGAAGGGGAAAGAGAGACAGAGAAGAGGAGAGACTTCTTTGAGTCAACCAGGAGAGAAGAGGATAGAACAGTACAAAGATTAATGTCAGAGAAACAAGCACAAGTTTCCCATTAAAAG
This sequence comes from Protobothrops mucrosquamatus, assembly GCF_001527695.2. Taxonomy (NCBI): domain Eukaryota; kingdom Metazoa; phylum Chordata; class Lepidosauria; order Squamata; family Viperidae; genus Protobothrops; species Protobothrops mucrosquamatus. The sequence goes on along the minus strand of NW_015386732.1, from coordinate 37,027 downwards.
TGTGGTAAGTGGGTGTACAGATAGTCCTTAACCTACAATCAAATTAAGCCCAAAATTTATGATGCTAAGTGAGAAATTTGTTAATTGAATTTTGTCTCATTTTACGACTTTTCTTGCCACATTTGTTAAGTGAATCACTGCAGTTGATAAAATTAGTAACATAATTGTTAAATGAATCTGGTTTCCCCATTGACTTTGCTTGTCAGAAGGTTGCAAAAGGGGATCACATGACCCCGGAACACTGTGACCGTCATAAATATGAATCAGTTGCCAGGCATCCAAATGTAAATCACGTGACCCTGGGGATGCTGCAATGGTCATAAGTGTGAAAAATGGTCATGCCACTTTTTTCAGTGCCGTATTAACTTCTAACTGTCACTAAGAAAACTGTTGCAAGTCAAGGACTACCTGTACTTTATCACTTTTTTCCCTTTTTTGGACATCAAGTTTTTGACACCTTGCTAGGTGACTGGTGGTACTCGAATATTGCCATATCCTAAAAGAGGTACAATCAGTGAAAAGGTTGAAAAGCACTGATCTAGGGAAGCAAGAGCTGGAATTTGGAGAAACACAAAAAGAGAGTATTGGTACTTTTTCACTTTGGTATTGGAGAAGATTTCTGAGAATATCCTGGATAACCAAGAAGAACCAAGAACAAATCAAATTAGAGTTCCCACTCATGATACAGGTTCAAAATGTCATACTTTGGACACATTATGACAAATCTCTGAAGAAATCTATAATGTTGGAAAAAAAGTGGAAGGAAAGAGAAGACCAAGAACAAGATGAATGGACAATAATGTTGGATGCCCTATTGAAAGACTTGATGGACCATGTTGGGAAAAGATCATCCTAGAGAAAATGTGGTTGCTAAGAGTCAACACCAACTTGAACACACATAAACAGTCAAGTTGGAGGCAGAATAACCCAGGCAGAAATAACCCGGGCAGTATTGGCAGAAATTTAGAATCAGGGGTTCTGAATAGATGTTTTATATTTCCAACAGACCTCACAAAGTACTATTTTTGGATAATATATAATTCTGTATTGCTTTTAAAATAATAACAAAAAAATATTAAAAAAAGGAACAAAAATATATACTATTATTAAAAAAGGGCCTTAAAAATAAGTGGAAACAATACAACAGAAAAAAATATATAGCAATAGCACTTAGACTTCATAGTGCTTTACAGTTCTATCTAAGCAGTTTACAGCATCAGCATATTGCCCCCAATAATCTGGGTCCTCATTTTACTGACCTCAGAAGGATGGAAGGATGAGGCAGCCTTGAGCTAGTGAGAATCGAATGCTGAGAGTTGCCAGCATTAACCTGCAATACAGCATTCTAACCACTATGCCACCACGGTTCTTAGAATATCTGTGGTGGCGAACCTATGGCACGCGTGCCACAGGTGGGATGCAGAGCCCTCTCTGTGGGCACGCGCACCATCACCCCAGCCCTAGGCCTTCAGCTGGGATTTATAAAAAGTTTTCACTTTAGGCCTCCGCCACCGTGTGCAAAAAAAAAAAAAGGCGCAAAGTTGGAATTGATTGATTGAACTTTTTAGTCCCACCCAGCTGCCATTACCACCGCAGCCACACCCACCCAATGGGCCACGCCCACCCAATGGGCCATGCCCACCCGGTACCCGATGATACATAAGTGGGTTTTGGGTTGCAGTTTGGGCACTCGGTTTCTAACAGGTTCGCCATCACTGGAATATAGTATGATGTTATAATGGTAAACAGTTACAAATCTTTGTATATTTCTAATACTTGTATACAACTATAATATTTTAGGATTGTTAGCTATGTTTGCAGCCTTGAGTTATTTATAAATAATAAACATGGGAGAAAAATCTAAAACATACAAGTTCCATTTTCATTATATTTACCCATAGAAAGTCCATGTCTATAGGCAATCTACTCATCAGTAGCAAGCATAATCAGGTCTTCAATCCATTGTGTAAATAAGGCCATGCATTTAAATATACAATACCTCACAAAGTATTTTTTCTTCTTTCCTTTTCCATTTATATTTCCATATATTTACATTTACATAGACCATGATTTTCTCCAAGCATTCTTTCATTCACCTCACTTGTTGAATTTATATACAGTTCCACCCATATTTTTCTCCTCTTTTTAGTCTCTTTTGTAATAACAACAACAACCTGTTATTTATTTTTCTAACTTACTTCAAAGCTTCTAGACTTCCTCCTGCATAACAGATTTATCTCTTTCTCTAAACTTCTAGTCTCAGTTGCCTTTTGATATTTCCATTTTCTTCTGTTCTCCTTTCCATACAAACAAGGTCCATATATAGAGGCTGTCCTGTTTATACAACCTTTTAGACACTTAAAGCTGGACATCTTTTATTTTATTTTATTTTGTGGCCAACAATGTGTTGATAGGTTTAGGGGTAGGGGAAGGACTTTCAGAGGGTTTTTTAAAAATGTGATATTCTTATTTTAGTTTTTGTAGTATACATCTCATCCATTTCCCAGAACAAAGTGTATTGTTATTTTTCAGCAGGTATGGTCAGAGGTCTGCCTGAAAACTCTAATAACAGATGTTGATAGCTTTCTGTGGCTGTCCATTCCCAAATGCCAGGTTATACTTTTCAGGCATAAGAGTCTGTCACTGCTTTGTCCAGAATGTACATAAAATTTATGTGCTTTGGTTTGGGGAGCCAGACCCAGATTTTTGTCTCCTGTCCCTGTTTTAGCTTCAGAGGTTATGTTGTTACAATTTTCATTAAATTTGAGTCATTCTTCACCATTCAGCTCCCTAATTAAGTTGAATCTTTGAATGGGAGAGTGGAAGAGATACATTGGCTGTCTATATCCACATAAAGTCAAATGCTTATGTGTGGACCAGATGAAATTACTGCCATTTTAAAAAACAAATTTTTTTAAAACAGTTAGTGGTTTATTTGCAGAAATATTTTTACCCCTTCCCACCCTGAGTCCGTACATTATAATAAAAAATGCATATAATAAACTATCACAAATAAATCTATAGGACATTTGTTGAATATTATAATGGTGGGATTCAGCTGGTTCACACCAGTTTAGTAGAACCAATACCCAATTTTTTGTTGAGTTCAGAGAACCGGTTATGATAAATCTGAGTCTCCACTCCGTCTCCAGTTTTTCCAAGGTTTTTTCAATCCAATGCTGAGGTTTTCTCTCTCGGCTCCTGCCTTCAGCGGTTTGGGTCTTGCCGCTCTCACGCTCCTCTGGGTGATGGAGGAGGTTCTCCAAAGCACCAACTGAAGCTGGAGGGAGGAAGAAAGTTTGCCCATTCTGCATCAAGTAAACTTTAAGGAAAGTTAAACAATATGGCAGTGAAAATCCAGCATGGGGGGAAAAGCCCCCGTTTTTTGAGATGCCAGACTAGTGTGCATTCACGTGCCTCCAATCCCCTTACTTGCTGCAAAGCCAGATTGGAGTCCTCAGGCCGCTCCTTGCAGCCCATTTCAGAGCTGGTCCAAAAGCGAAGGGAATGGTTCCTATCCCACCTGATCACTGCGGGGCTTTGTTTCCAAAGACCCTCTGCACAGGCTCCAGACAAAATTCTGGAACTGAAAAAGCAGCAATGGGAGTGAGAGAACTCACTACCAAACAGGCGAGACATGATGGGTGTTGGGGCATGGTAGGCCTGGCTGCGAGGGCCCTTCGGCACAGTAAGCAGTTGTAGGGTGAATGTGTCAGCTCCCCCACCTGCCTCGTGGCAGTGCCCCCTGCCCCCCTCCTGCCTCCCCCCTCTGCAGAGAACCGGTTGATAAATTATTTGAATCCCACCGCTGAATATATAGCAGGCAATAACCTTGGTTGAATCACTGAATTTCACTAGAAGCCAGGCATCATATTTTCTTATTTAGAAGTATCCTGCATTTCTCTTTACTCTTTTCCCTCTACTCTTTTCTCTATGAAATCTTTTATGAAGAAAAAGATGTAATCACTGCAGAAAGTCTACTTAATGTCTGTGCTACTTGTTTTCTGCCTAAAATCACCAAGCCAACTTAATTAAAGTGGATTGAGAATGTTTTGGTGTTTGCTGTATTTCAAAATAGTTTTGCCACATGACACAGTGGTTGCATAGAGTCGTGATGACTCAGATGTGGCAATCCAGATTTTCTGAACCACAATTTGCAGCACTCTTCACCACAGAACATGCTGACTGAGGCTGGCAGTACCTAGAAAGCTTCAAATCCTTCAACTAAAACTTAAACCAATGACAGCTCTATAGTTGAAAAAGACCACTACCCAATATAATAGAAGACAATATTTGAGAATGAATCTGACCTGGGACTAAATAAAAGTTAACTCTTATTCTTATTAACAAATAATAATAAGCCAAAAATATATATTTAATAACTTTTCTGCACTGTGGCATTTGGTTTGTGTAATATTTATTGGTGTAGTGGTTAAGGCACCAGGCTAGAAACCGGAAAACCATGAGTTCAAGTCCAACCTTAGCCATGAAAGCCAGCTGGGTGACCTTGGGCCAGTCACTTTCTCACAGTCCAACTCACCTCACAGGGTTGTTGTTATGGGAAAAATGGGAGAAAGAAGGAGCAGATGGTATGCTCTAAGAGTTTTTTAAAAAAATAATAAAGGTGGGATAAAAATGAAATAATAATTAACTGAGGACTTTACCAAAGGGAAATTAGTATTGTAAAAAAAGAAACTACTAAAAGAGGAAACTTACAGGTAGTCTTCAACTTATAACCACAATTTAACCCAACATTTCTGTTGTTAAGTGAGACATTTATTAAATTAATTTTGACCCATTTTACGACCTTTCTTGCCACAGTTGTTAAGTGAATCACTGCAGTTGCTAAGTTAGTAACACAGTTGTTAAGTGAATCTGGCTTCCCCATTGATCTGCTTGTCAAAAGATTGCAAAAGTTGGTCACATGACCTTGGGATACAGCAATGGTCATAAGTATGAACGAGTTGTCAAGCATTTGAATTTTGAGCATGTGATCATGGGGATGCTACAAAGGTAGTAAGTGTGAAAAATGGTCATAAATTACTTTTTTCAGTGCTGTTGTAACTTTGAACAGTCACTAAATGAACTGTTGTAAGTTGAGGACTACCTGTAAAGTATTGGCTTCAACAAAACAACTCTGCTTTTGAACCAGCATGAGACTGCCATTCCTAGGCTCTGTCCCACAAAAAGTGAGCTACAAAGAGGAAAAGACTCTGAGTGGAAGTCAGGGGGGCAGTGAAGAGCATTTCTAATACAGTATTTGGAGCCAAAATGGGTTCATAGGCCCAGTGAATTACTGCAAACAAGAGAAATTGTATTCAGGTTTCTTAGGAATATCTGAAGGTACATCCACACTTTATTCTCAAGCTCCTCCAGTTCTGTTCTTAGGCTGACCTGATTAAGTTAGCAAAATAAAATACTGTCAGACTGAGACATTGTGGTTACCAGATGGCTTGCAAGGTATTCGGTCCAGACAGCAGGTTACCTCATGGTCAATTCCCTGGTTGCTGGATTCTCCTGCCTTTTCTTTCTAGGGATGCAATTGCCAATTACTATCTTTTCCATGGATGGATCTTACTGGACATACACACATTCATATGTGTGTGTGCATGTGCATGTGTATCTCTCTCTCTCTCTCTCTGTGTGTGTATAACATGTGTCCATTATGGCCAATTTTAAAATAAAAATTCCTTTCTCACTGCCCTATTGGTCTATAGCAGTCCGAAACCTTGCAACTTTAAGATGTGTGGACTTCAACTCCCAGAATCCCCCAGCCAGCCAGGTTACCAAGTTTGGGTATCGCTCCTGGTGTATAGTATTTACTAGAACTACCTTTATTAGTACAGTAATGTTACTATAGTCTTCAAATATCAGGTTGCTGGTTAAGACCCTGCCATTTTTTTTTTAAATACACTTTTATTTCCCTGAGCTACCTACTTTTCTCTGGACTTTAAAATGTCCTGTGGTACACCATTTCATTATTTTTTTTCCACCCACTTGATGTAGATGATAGCTGGAGATGAAACACTTCTACCTCAAGTGATTAGAAAAGTGATGAAATGGTGCAACCCGGGACTTAGGAAAATGTATACCTGAGAAAAGTCATGGAGATTATCTCATGGAGATATTTTTTTATAAATTCTGTCAGATTTCAAACCAGCAATTTTTCACCTTTAAGGCAAGTGTGATAAATATTGTGCTATTGTAGCAGTTCTGATAAAGATAGCTCTAGAAGACATTAGTGGCCATGGTAACTATTGACTTGGTGATGGAGGCATGCCTGCTTCTTTAAAGTAACCAATGAACTGTTAGGCTTAACTTCTAATGAAATGAAGCACACCCCAGCCAAAAGGAAGTCCTCAAAAGAACAGAAGAGGAACATGGTACTTTAAATTGCAGCAGGAAAGTTATATTTATGATGGCAAGAGGGTGAATGCAGAACAACATTGTCCATTCTGCCCTCCAAAAGTGGTTGCTGTCCAATTCTGGAAACAGAGCAACTGGCAGTGAGCATAAGCTCTGAAACTAGATTTCTATGTGCACCATAATTAAGCAATTAAATTTTAAGGTCATCAAATAGACTGCATCAACTTGGAGGCAACTGAGATGTCCTTTTTTAATGCTATGTTTGTGTATAGGGTGCTTAATCTCATGCACATATTGATAGCTCTTCATTAATAAACTCCTGGCAGTGTTACAAGAAATGCAAATACTGCACAGTCAATTTGTCATTCTATGCTGCAGAAATAGCTTGCTAGCTATACATAGTGCATAATCAAGGGCACTACATTTTCAGAGAAGATCAGCTGATCATAGTTTCAGGTATATTCTTAGTTTAGGCTGGTAATGAGCCTGATCCAGGGCAACAATTTGTCCACTGTATCTACTTGTTCTGCGAATTCTATGTAGGCAACATCTTTAGACAACCAAAACTAAAAAAAATATTATTAAAAAAGGTTTTATAGAGCTGTTTGGAGGAAGACAGGAATCTGTAAATTGGATCTATTGTTTCCATATTGAAGATAAGAAATCAAAGAGCAATCTTCTCATACCAGAACCTGAAAAGAAATATCTAAATTTTCATAACTTTTATGATAATTGCATATGTTTCAAATACTGAAAATCTATCTGGCAAACACACCTGACATTTTTTTAAAGGTCACCCAGAGTCATTAGAGTCATAAGCCTGAGTAGGTCTGATTAAAGTAATAATGAATTTTGAAATGTAGATCTACACATCATGGTAATATTATTCCTCTGTTAACAGGCTGCTTGTGTTTTTCACTAGAATAATTGACTTTATTTCTAATTTTCTCACAAAGGCTTGCCATTAGGTTGTGGGCAGTGGTGGGATTCAAATATGTGAACAACTGGTGCTGCTTCCAGAAGTGCATTCTGGGCCTGGGTAACAAAAAATTAGCTACCGGTTCTGCCGAAGTGGTGCAAACTGGCTGAATCCCACCACTGGTTGTGGGGAGAAGGGGAGCATTGATCATGATCCAGTACACTAGCCCTTCTCAGTGCTGTGCTCTCCGGGTATATTGAATTGCAGTCCCCACAGAATTCCTAGTCCTGCAGCTACAACACACTTGGAGGAGAGCAAGTTGAGTTATCTGCAGTACAGGTAGTCCTCAATTTACGACTGCAATAGAGCCCAAAATGTATGTTGCTAAGTGAGACATTTGTTAAGTGAGTTTTGCCCAGTTTTATGACCTTTCTTGCCACAGTTGTTCAGTGAATCATTGCAGTTATTAATTTAGTAACATGATTGTTAAGTGGGTCTGGTTTACTCATTGACTTTGCTTGTCAGAAGGTTGCAAAAGATGATCACGTGATCCCAGGATACTGCAAAGTCATAAATATAAGTCAGTTGCCAAGCATCTGAATTTTGATCACGTGACTATGGGGATGCTGCAAAGGTTGTAACTGTGAAAATGGTCATAAGTTACTTTTTTCAGTGATGTTGTAACTTTGAACAGTCACTAAATAAACTGTTGTAAGTTGAGGACTGCCTGCATGCTGTGCTACTGAGTACCCAGCTTCATTTCATGTCCAATAGACAACTGGATGGATTCTATGACAGTGGAACTTAAATAATCAATCCTGGATCATCAGATGACTATAGGAAGGACTTCAAACCTACGCAGCTATTTTTTTTCCTAATAGAAGTCACTCTTGCCCATAGCGTCTAGAAATCTTCAATCACAAATTGGATTGTTGTCATTACTTCCTCTGCTTTTCAAGGTCAAACATTTGAGGCTGATCTAGGCAACTTCCCCAAATTCCATCCATCTATTAAAGAAAAGGCTATGTGTGCAAAGTTGGTCAAAGCTACTGGACAAGCCTGACTTGGCCATGTCTATAGTTAAGCTGATTTTTGAATGGAAGACCTGCTCTCCCATCTCCGTTAGACTTAATACTGGCCCAGATGTAACTCTGATATGCCTCTGAATGTTGATGGATTAGAATGAGACATTATCACACTAACTTTTGAGGTCAAGATAGGACACCTAAGTCTAGTTTTGGAAATTTTCAGTCTAGGCTATTTGCCAAGTCAACCAATATAGTTTCTATCTGAAGACCTAAAGTAAGATTTAAAAAATAAGGTTCTACAGTAGATAATCCAAATAATCCATAAAAATTTGAGATCCTAATATCTTCAATCCCCAAAGTTATTGGAATATGACCAGGAATTCTCTAAGAAAAAGATAGGTATTTTTCACTCTCTAATTTAATTTAGTTGCTCATATTTGATTGGCAAGGTTCAAATGACTAAATGATAGGTTGAACAAATTGAAATGTGTCTTTAAAAAAATAATGTTTTCTATATCTGGATCTATTTATTCAAGTACAATTTATTAATAATTTTGTAATGGTATTTCCAAACTGATTAGGTTTTTTCAGTATTTCAGAATAGTCTCCTGATATAGATCAGGCTTTCTTCTTTTTGCTTTTCCAGAAACTTTCAGAAAACTTTCAGTGTTGATTTCAAGGACCTTTACTTAAATGCATACCTGAGGCCATCTGACTGTCTGCTTTTTAATTTATTATTTGTGTCTTGTCATTTTTGAGTCCTTATTTTTATGTAGAAGCAGATATGGTTAATTTTTGTTATAATTTCAGTGATTGGCTTTAAGCTCAACATGGATGTTTTAATTCTGGTTTTTATAGCCTGTAAGTCACTGAGAGTCATTTTATTTGTGGCAGGGTAGAAGTATTAT